>NW_018227357.1:57330-89550 GCF_001263595.1 Phalaenopsis equestris
CAAGCGTAGGATTAGTCAATGTTCTTTATGTCTGGACCAAAGGGTAAAAAATAAGTATGCTCCTATTTGGCACAATATAATTTGAACTAATTCACTTTATCCATTCACTATAATTTCTTGACAATGAGAATGATGTTTTCTTATATATTGAATATCACATTCGTACCTTCATTTGTATATTTTGTTATTTAATAGTTAAAATTACATATTTATTTCAATTTCCTATTAGTAACAAATAAGCAAATTGAACTTCGTTGTTGTGATTAAAGTATTGCTTTTCTAAAATCTTAGTTTATGTTATGGAAATAAACCGTGAGCAATTTGATTGAGTATTGATGTGGGGGACAAATTTAGAGTGAAAAGTTTGAAAATATTTTTCAAAATTACAAAATTACGCACAACAGATATATAATAAATATGCAATATACCCAACTAAAATAATTTTTATGAAAATAATTTATCTTTTAAAACTCTTTTTAGAACTACCAAATCTCCTTTAAAATTAATGCAAGTATACGTATCGCTCAAGTAATAAAGGACTCTAATGGAGCCCTAGATATCGATTCCATAGGAAAGTTCGAAAATCCTTTAAGTAAGTTTTTGAAATTATTTAATAATTTAAAAATACAAAAAAAAAACAAAGTGCGAAGTTTGAAAATTAACTACTCAAGTGAATGTTAATTAAAATGCAGATGTAAGACTACGGAAGTTAAACTAAATTAAATACTAAACTTGCAAAAGTAAAATTATGAAAATTAAACAAAATTTTTGTTGTGACAGAAAGTTCAAGAAAGTTCAAATTTAAGAATGTCAAATTTAAGAATGCATCATTCTCATTTACAATGAGTATACGGATTGTGAAAAAATTGAAATCATTTGAAATTATATATATAAATTGTTTTGTGACAAATATGAGCAATCATATTCTTTACCCTCTTCCGAGTGTTATAAAGAACATTGACTAATCTAGAGTTTGGTCCCTAATTATGTGGTTAGGCTGGGAGGATATCGGCTGTCACTCTAAAGCTCGCATTACTCCTTCACCTAAGGGCTAATAATCTCGCATTAGTTTTCAATCAACTGAACCAAATTGCATTACTCCTTCACCTAAGGGCTAATAATCTCGCTAGTTTTCAATCAACTGAACCAAATTGGGGATTTTAATCTGTCACCTTAAAATCTCCAATTCTGCATCCAACAAAGTATATTTCCCTATTTATTTGCACCCAATCACATGGATTACATACTCTCTAATGAAATCAAATGTGATTCTCCCTATGTTGTAGAAATCGTATCTTTTTTCAGAATATATGTTTCTTGACAAGTTTAAACATTTCAATGGGCCAGATTGAAAAGTAAATAAAAATCGGAGTTCAAATCATATTAAATTATTAACATTTAAAACCATAGAAAATAAATTCTATTCTTCACAAAACCATATCTCAAAGTAGGGAGAAGGATAAAGAATACTAATCAGAATTCATGAGAATGATACAACAAAACACAGATTTCATATATTAAAATAAGTTTACGAAATAAAAGAAATAAAAATACAACTTATCTCACAATCTTTCCCAAGCAAATCCCTAGAAGTTCTCTCCAAGCCTTTCTCTCTTTACAATCACTTTTAATTCTCTTTTAAAAGTCCAATGAAAAAGAAAACTATCACATTCCCTCTCCTCTTACAACCCTTGAAAAAATCTCTTCTTCTCTCTCTATCTCTAACTCAAGCCAACTTTCTCTCTCCCCATGCCACACACTTGAAAAATGAGAAGTCTTCTTCTTTTATTTTGGGTTGCCTCCTTTGGAAATAAATTCAAAATTCCCTCTAAATTTCCCTCCAAAAGTCAACTCTTTTGAATTCAAAAGATGTGACATTTGATCCAAGAGTCATATCCCTTCATAAAAGAACATTCCAAAGTGTCTAGATGCATTGAATTATTCCAAGAGGTGTGCAGAACAAGTGTCCTTTTGAAATTTGGGTAAAAATTTGTCTCGAACCGCCTTAATTTGAAAAAGTTGTCCCTAGCGCATCATGCGCCATAATCTCAAAATTTGCTATTTTGGCTCCAAATTTTGTCCTTTCGTCATTTTTGCTCCAAATGCCTAAAATTTGCTCCAAATGCCTAAAAATTTTGCTCCAAATGCCTAAAAATGATATACCTGCAACAAAACATGAAAATATGCTTCTTTAAAATGCAATATCACCAAAAATAAGCATAAAATATGTACTTAAAACAATATATTATTTTGGTGTATCATTTATCATCATCTACAAATGCCACATCAATGATAAAAAAATGCTACAAAGACCAACATATACTTCTACAGGAGTTACAACAAATTTGCTCATCTTCGACTAGAGTTGCCATCGCCTCTCCAAAACCCCAGCACTGCCTCAGTACTTCTGATGATCGTCAGGAGGTCTTATATATCACCACCACATGAGCATGAAAATCTTCCCATCAAAAAGAGGTAGGAAAACTACAACACTTCTTGAAGAAATGTGCAAGAGTGACACTGGAATCTCCTATGGAATGCATGAAACTAATTAGAATAAGATTCCATTGTTGTTCTACTACTTAGGATGGGGATGACTTTCCTCTTCATTGCAACGATAAAGAAGATTCCATTGCTAGCCTACTCTGCAGAACTAGGACAACTTTCCTCTTCGTCACAACTAGAAAGAAGATCTCGTTCCTCACCTGCTATGCTGGATGGGGACAACTTTCATCTTCTCCGCAACGAGAAAGAAGATCCTGTTTCTTGCCTACTACACAGGACGGGGACTAATTTCCTCTTTGTTGTAGTTTTTCCCTACAACTATATGTAGCAATTTTTCACCTCAACTCTGTGTCGCAATTCTTCATTGCAATGTGTTGCCCTGATGCATCGTCGTGACACACTACTACAATGCGTCGTGTTACCGCAACGCTCGATCATAATGCATCGTAGCGACACATTGCCCCAATGCATCGCCACAATATGACAATGCCCCACCACGATGCTCCATCCCAACATGTCGCTGCAAAGCTCCGCCTCAACGCATTGCCCCGATGCTCCGCCGCAACGCATTGCCGCGATGCACTGCCTCAACACGTCATGTCGCCGCGACGCCCCGCCACAACGATGTTGCAACGCTCCGCCGCAACGCCGCTCCGTAATGATTCGCTACAACATGTCACTGCGATGTTCCACCGCATGGGGGTCAATGTGACTCTACCCTGTATCTCCACTTCAACCATCTCCTTTAGGCCTATTTATAGGCTCAAAAAGTAATCACCCATTAAAGACTTCATTAATTAAAAAAATTGGTTTGTCTGGCCCCTGCATTTCCTTCTCGCCGCTTCAAATTCTGGGGCGGCTATTCCACCATCTGCCCTCTAAATTTCGGTTAAGGAATTAAAAAAATTATGAAAATGGGATATATGGGCCAAGCAAGACCAAAAATAAAAAGTAAATGCATTAATGCACAATTGAGGATTTTAACACGTACGGGTGATTCAAACACGTAGGGGCGAGAGAATTTCCCAACGAGAAACACTCAGTAATCTAATTATACTATATTACCCGTATAGTAATCCTAACAATGATATTTTGAGCAAGAAACGTTCAAATAATGATAAAAACTCATCCAGAGCTCCGATTTCAACAAACTTATAATCAAACTGATCGGCTCGATGAAACGGACCTAATGATATGAAAGCAGCCCAATCTAAGTCAAATCAAGCCCAGATCATGTCATTGAACCACACTTAAAAAATTTTTGTTCACATTTGGAAGGTCAAAGGTCGTCGAATATGACAAGTTTATACTTGAATCAAGCATCTCGACAGGACAAATCCAACAAACACAAGATCACTCAATTCTGACATCATTAAGGCACTCAAATGTCCATTAAACGTCATATGGTCGTGGGAAGCTCTCTGGACCGTCCGATCAAAATGGTTCATATTCCTGCATTAATTGCACCCAGAACACTATAAATAGAGTCTCATCCCTCTCATGAGGGGGGCAAAAGCCTTGGGAGAGAATTTGAGGCTTGAGAAGGAGTTGAAGTCTAGCACCACCGTCGACCGTCGTCGAATACCGCCGACCGCCGTCGACCTCCGCTGATCGCCGTCAACCTTCACCAACCGTTGTTCGCCGACTGTCGTCGACCACCACATATCGTCATCAACCACCGCCGACCAGCTCCGTCAGTCAATGTCGTAATTTGGAAAATCTAGTAAACCTCTCCCGTCTGTGGGACAAGAGCTCACCACTATGGTTCATGTGCCAACTACGACCTACGTGGTCACGGCTCATGCAGTTTCTGAATTCGGCCCCAACGACCTACTTACATCATTAATACTCGCCAACTACAGTCTACGTGATTCACATTTCCTGCAACTGCTTAGTATGGTTTCTCTAGTCAATCAACGCTTCTAGAGCAACCATCTATAAAACTCACAATAGACTACTACCTTCTTAACAATCAACAATGATCCTTGCAACCTGTTGTCACCAAGAACTGCAGCCAGATTATAGTTATGCAACTTTGTAATTCCATCTTCCCTAATTTACGGGAATAATAAACATGTGTACTCATCATTCATTGTGAATTATTTCAACTGGGCTACACCCTGTGGTTTTTCCCCATTTCAAGGGTTTTTCACATAAAAAATCGATGTGTCTCATCCTACTTACTTCTCTTTTTTTTTTATTTGTGTGTGTTGAATTCTCATGCAACGCTAAAATGATAATCCATTACTCTACCACCGCGAATTTTCTGGCACTCATCACTCATAATTTTCTATTTCTATAAAATATCCAACAAAAGTATTTGGATTAAAAATCAAATTTTAGCATATTTTTTTATAAAAATAAATATTGTTCTTGAAGTTGGAAATAAAATCATAATAATAATAGCAAATATAGTATTTGTTTAATTATTTTCTATTTTATTCCTATTTTTTATTTTTTAAAATAATACATCTCTTTTAAAAATATCAAAAACAGAAAAAAAAATATTTTTACTCTTTTTAAAACACCATAAACAAATCCATCTCTAAACACATAATATAAATAAGCCTTCACAGAATGTCCGTTGTCGCGTGCAGCTCGTCGGTCGCCGCCCCCTGCTACTTGTCGTCTACCGCCTACCGCCTACTGCTCATCGCAGCCAGCCTGTCTACTGCCCACCCGCCCGCTTGTCCGCCCGTTACTTGTCATCACTGCCGCTCGCCTGCCTGTTTTCTGCTGTCGCCACTCTGTCACCTGCCTACCACACGCCTCTTGCCTCCTGCCCAGTGCTTGGCGCCACTCGCACAGGTAATGATTCGTGTTCGGTAGAGCAAGGAATGCATCACATGATCAATAAGCGGTGGAGCTTAATAGTTCAGTGTAATATGAATCCAATTGATTTATAAAAAAACTAGTTTTCTTAAAAAAAAAAAAAGATAAAAATTACCTAATCAAACATATTTTATAATTTTTATTTTTAAAAATTTCTAAACCTTAACGATATGAAATATATTTTTTAAAAATAGAAAGTAGAAAATTGAGAAGTAAAATAAAACAAATTAAATTTAAAAAAAATTAAAAAAAATAGAAATGAAAATGGATCTATATATTTTTTCTTAATTTTCAACATTAAAATATATAGAATATTGTAAAGTAAATTAATTGCCCGCTCAAAAAATATCGCCGAAGCCACCTTTACACACGTAGAGTAACGTGCGTATCCAATGAAATCACGGTACAACACCCCACGCGATAGGAAAAAAAAACGGCGCGGTAACACGGAGAATATTCCCCTCGTGTTATTCATGTGTTATTCATGTGTTATCGTGTATTATTTATATATTACTGATGTGTTATGTGTTATTATAACATCAAAAATATCCTCAAGACATAATAACACATAAATAATATACAATAATATCATAATAACACCAAAATATATTTTCTATAGAGAAAAAAATGACAGGATAATATTGAGAATATTCCGCTCATGTAATTCATTTATTGTGTAAGGGATTAATATTTACCGCTCTGTCTCACTCTCGCGACTTTATTCAATCATCATCCCTCCCTCCTCATTTTCTCCCCATCGTCCTACCCTTTAATGCCTCCTCCACTAAGGCCAGCAAGAGCAAATGATAAAGGACGAGGGGATCACGAGGAGCGCGTTCCATCTCTCGCTTTACTCCATAGTCCTTCGACATGTGAAATCTTCCGCAGCGAAGTGATTATTAATGAGACCTCCATCGCTAGGGCAAAGCAGGTGGCAAAGGCGAAGGGAACTTGAAGAAAAGCTTGGTTTCCACTGTCCTAATTGCTCATTTTCACCATCCCTGTGTCGCTTGTAGTCAATCCGAAGAGGTTATTTCCCCACTCTCTTTGATTATTTTGGATTTATAGTGGATTAGGTATCTTGATGACGTAAGAGTAGGAGTAATGCTTGCCAAGCTTCATTCAGTTATCGTAAGAGTTTTGTTTTGTGTGCTATTACTAAATGAATTTTGTTCTTTCTTTAGATGCTTGAGTTTTGACGAGAGTTGTTTTGGTTCTATTGTTGCGACAGTGGGTATAGCTCTTGTCCAGCAACGCTGATATAAGGTGAGGCCATTTAGGCTTAACTGATTTGAATTCAAGACCCTCCATCTGAGGAATTTTCAGTTTGGATTTATATCTTATAATTTATTTTTTGAATTTTATAATATATCTTATCACGGAAGAATTGAATTTACAAAACCAGAGCTAATTGAGGCATGCTAAATTATTTTGGCAAATTGTTACTAGTAAAAGCAAAATCTATACTAGCTGATATGTCAAATGGGATTAAAAGGTAATTTTTAACATTTAGTGATTATAAGGATTAATTTAAAAACTTTAAACAAGGAAATTGTAGTGTTTTTTAATATTTTGTTGAGTTTAGTGATTTTCTTTTCAAAAAATTATTTACCTATGGGTTATTTTGTCATTACTATCTAATTTATAGAAGTCCTTAGACATGAAATTAAGCATTACTTAAATTGCATTTCTCCAAAGATATTACATCAGACCTTGTACCGAGATTTTGATAAGAATGAAGAATATTGTAATGATCCTTTTGTTAAGACTAGTGTACCAGTGATTAATATTCTTAAAAAAAATAGTTTCTCTTTAAAACATGTTAAAACTCATGGCAACATAAAATTTATGTATGGTAAAATTTGATCCATTTAAGAAGAATTTAATTCATGAATATCTCTTAACTGATGGATTTGGTGTAGAAATATATTTCATGTCACAAAATTTTATTGAATTTTAATGTGCATCAAAACCTATACTGTAATATATTTATGAATCTGAACCAGAATCTAAGAATTTGCTACAATCAAAATTAAATTATATATTGAAACTTGTGCATGAGATCCTTTATGACCTAAACTTAAAAAAAAAGGAAAAACGTAATTAAAAAAAGTTAAATCTATTTCTAAATTCAAAAAAAAATTATAAATCATGCATTTTGAAATTGATAAACTAAGTATATGATGATTTTGCTCCCAATGAAGTATCTATGATAAAATTATGTCTATGAATCAAAATTATAATAATTTTATTTGATTTTAACAAATTTCAGAGAATAACTCGTGTACTATGGATGCATGGGAAAGCTGAAAATGAAGATCAAATACCATCTTTTCATGCACAATTTGTTATGATTCTCCGTAGTAATTAAGGTAAAACAAATATTTTATTTCTCTAAAGCAAACAATGCAACCACTAACATATAAAATGAAGGACAAACACCTACAATTTGATAGTTAAGTGTTCTCTCCCAATTCCTACACTTCGAGAGGTAGGAAATCTCTCTCAAATCCTAAACATAAGAATCACAATAATAATTTTATGCATGCTCATAATCCTAAACATATTAGTCCTATTTATACTAAACAATCATAAATGACAAAATATTAAATTTCCTTTAGATGCACAAAAGATAAAATTGCTCTTAGGCTAGACATTAACGTAGCAATACTCCTATTCCAAAAAGATACATCCGCAAGGTGGGTAAAATTGTTACTGTATCAAGTCGTGCGGCTTCTCATAATTAGGCTGGAGTCCAGTTCTTTCCATCTGCATTGACACTCTTCACAACCTCCTTCAACTTATCAAAAATCTAGGTCGTCACTTTCCACCACTAAAAATTATTCTTCAATTTCTTCGTCCACTGCCACACAATCGAATTAACCTTTCACAAACTTTTGGTAGTATCTTGAAAGTCACATAAACCTTCTCAACCCCTTCCAGGCCTTAGGTAGTGGCCCGTCTAACCTATCTCCCATCTTCGATAGATCCACTGACACCAGAGTCTTGCACAAACAAGGGTCACTGCAAAGCACTACCTTCTAATCTCTCTCTGAAATCTCCATGATCAAAATTTTCCAATTCATTGTAGCTTCCCCTACAAATTGCAACCATTTCATTCCCAATATCACAAGGGAAGAAAATCTTCCATCACTTGAGTGTTTGGCAGTATTAAAATCATTCTTTACAAACTCCACTACTCTTCTCCAGCTGTCACATTCCCATCACGACTTCAAAACTTCATGTTTCCACCATCTCAAGCCCTAATTGCTTCACTATTTGAGTAGCAATGAAGTTGTGGGCGACCCCACTATCTATCAAACAACTACATTTTGCTCTCTGATATGGCCTTGAAGTTTCATAGTGGTTAGGTTTAAAATCCCACCATCGAGTTCAATATGACTTCTACCACATTTAAGTGAAGGTGTTCCTTCTCCTCCACCACAATCTTCTCTATTTGTACATCATCAGCTTCCTCTTGACACATTGTGAGAATCTATAATGCCCAATCATTGCAATTGTGTCATGAGAAAAACTTCTTATCACCGAAAACATAATCCCTTGGCTTGTTTCTCCTAAATCTCTATCTCTGTAAGGCATTTGATTGTCCCGATCGTGGTCCTTTATTCCTGTCCTATAGCGTCTCCATCTGGGTTTCCATTGTTTGAACTATCGGTATTGTTATGGTTGCAGTAGTTTGATATGGTGCTCCGCCTGTGTTGCTCCTAATAGCCCGTTTTATTGTATTTTTATCTTCAATTAATTGCGTAAATTTCATAATTTTTCCCAATTATCGTAATCTTAGCGGACGAAGTGATGCTCGAATCTCTAGCTTCAACCATTTGATAAAGTTTCTTTTTTAATGCTTCTTATGATAACCATCTCAAACGACCGATAAAACTCAAATTTTTCCATATACTCAATAACGGATCCTTTCTGAACCAATAACCAATTCAAAAAATTGCTCGTGTAAATCACCTTCCCATCCCTCTCGAATGGCCAAATAACATCTCAAATTTCTTCCTATACTCAATGACAGATCCTTCCTGAACTAATGCAAAAAATTGCTCCTGTAATTCTCTTCCCATGTTGTTCTGAAGTGCTTCAACAATCGGACCTTGAAGACTTTCCATGTCTGAATTGGCTGACATTGTTTTCTCTATTAATAACATGCTAGATTCTTTCCTTCTAAACACAGAGTCACTGCCATCAATTTTTCTTCCTTCATCAGCTCATAAACAACAAAGTATCTCTCCACACGATAAACTCAACTATAAGCATCCTCTCCTTCAAAGATCGACATTTTCATCTTTCTCACGTGTGAGTCTCCTCCCCAATTTCCTTGATTGAAGTTGATTCCACCCATAAAATAGTGGTTGAGTTCTTTTCCTCAACCCATATTGATTTCTCTTCTTCCACAAGTCTGGGGTGTCTCATAATTAGCTTGTTATTTCCCATAAGCTCTAGAATTACCTTATGCCTGACAAAATGCACTGGTGTGGTTGGATGCAACCTTTTATCGCGATCCTACCCTTTATGATTCTATGTTCCGGGTCGAAATCCTTCAAATTGATCCTCCTGCCTTGAATCGTCTGTCGTCCCATTCTGTCAACTGCCTTTCTTTCCAACCATCTAGATGTCTTGTCATTCCTTTCAAGTGTTGATGCTCGAGTTCGCTTACCATTTCTTCATCCGATCTCGCAGATCCAGATCCACCTGAGACAATAATGTTGCCCTGATGTCGCACGAATTCTTTTGATTGCCGCCACTCGTGCCCGTTCTATTTTTTGTCGCTCGATCTGTTGCAGGCAGTGGAGGATTTGTGTGGGACTCCGCTATCTTCTTTATCATTTCTTCTAGTCTTTTGACTCTCCCCTCCATGGCTGAGAAATGCTTTTCTATTATTGATCTGATTTGACTGACATCTTCCGCTAGTTTTTTATCCAAAGCATCCATCTTTTTAGCTGCCATTACTCCTAAACAGTTTTGAAACTCTTTTACTATGAAATCATGGGTTTGGAATTTTTGAACACTAGTTCAGCGTGTGAGGAACTCTGGACATCATGATCCTGAAATTCATGTACGCTATTCAGTGGAACTATTGGAAGCCATGTAGAACTCCTGAAGTCGTAAATCGAATTCATCCAATCACGAGTTTCCATCACAAGCGACGCAAAACTCCTTTACATCGCGATCCCAGACGCGTATATTGATCAAGAGCAATGCGGAACTCCTGTTCGCCGCGATCCGCTGTCTCTTCGCTGCAATCCCACACATTGGCTTCTCCATGATAGTGGCGGCAAACTTCGATCCCTAAAAAACGCTGACACATCATGATCCCATTGTGGACTTCTTGGCTACCTCTAATCGCGCAATCTCGTGAGATTTGGTTGCCATGATCTTATTCGTTAGTGACCGTGGATGCCACGATCACTTTGTTCCTTCCCAACTAGCTTCAATCGCGATATTGTGCGGGGTTTTGGATGAATCGTGATTGTATCGCAAGCCTTGAGCACGCAGGAGCTTTGCCATCTTGTCGTTTCTCCCAGCTCTCTTGAATTGCGACTCTATCACAAGATTCAGTCATGAAGGCTGCAGATTTTGGCTTTCTCAATGTTGAATTCCTGTTGTCTTGAATGGCCACGACGCTGTCTAACCTGGCACACGTTGATCCGGTCGTCTCTTCTCAAAATCTTGCCCTGATACCAATTTGATAGGATTCTCCGTAGAAATTAGAGCAAAACAAATGTTTTATTTTCTCCAAAGCAAATAATACAAAACAAATATATTAAATTAATGATAAACACCTACAATTCTAGAAGTAGGCGATCTTTCACAATTCCCACAATTCGAGAGGCAAGAAATCTCTCCCAAACTCTAAATCCAAGACTCACAAGAATAATCTCATGTATGCTCCTAACCCTAAACATATTAGTTCTATTTCTACTAAACAATAAAAAATGACAAAAGACTAAATTATCCTTAGACTAGGTACTAGCATAACACCATATTGTTTTGATTCGAAAATATATTAGTTTTTTAGCGTTATGTATACATTAATCACATCATATTGTATCATCCGCTGGTTATAACATGATTTGCTTGAAAATATTTTTGAGAACCTTTTTTTTAATGATGATAATTATTACCATGCTTTGTAAATCAAGAAAAAATAAAAATAAAATAATAAAAATAATAAGATGTAGATATATGAAATTTAAAATGGGTGATACGGTAATGGCTAATCTGAATCTCAAATGGTTTCTTGCAGGAATCCTTAAGAAATTAACTACTCGAAATAAGAGATCATATAAATTTATATATTGTATTAAGATGAATACTTATAAATTGAAAACATTTAAAAATTATTGGTATTGCTCTTGTTCTTATTATATATATGCTTTGATTTTATATCACGAACATTCAAATAATGCCTTAACTTTTGTTTCCTTTTACCAACTTAATTCGGATTTGATTCTAATATAGCACCCCCATCACGCACTCAAATCTCAAATTTAGGTGAAAATTTTTTACTAAGAAATATGATTAGAAAGTTTCAATAAAATATAAATTAAATATGTATTAATTTTTATATCAATTACCCTTTATGAATTATGGCTAGAAATATGTATAATTAATTCATATAGTTATGAAATTTTTATGAGAAGAAATCAGCTTGAGCAAATTACTCAATAATTGTGTTGTACAATACTTATTATTTTCTGTATAATGAATAGAACCCTCTCCAAGAGTGCGAGCAGCTTTATGCAGCCTATTTGTTAGCAAGAATTTGTAATTTTTTCTTTATTTGTGGTGCCCTCGTTGTTAAGAAAAAAAAAATTTTGGAATTTCACATCTGCTCATTATCTTTTTTTTTGTCTAGCAAGGTTTTGTTTGGCACCAGAAAGATCTGAAGAGGGAATTTTTTCATGTTTGTTAAGAATGACCAATTAGCGGATTCAACTAATGAAATTATCATTATTTTACTGAAAGCTGCTTGTTTAAGAATTTTTAAATATTTTACTGAACACTATGTTGTAATAACAAATTCGTACAAAATGCTACCTCTCTTATTTCCAGAATGGCTGAGCTGAAGAGGAATTCCGTTCTGATCTTAAGGTTTGATGGCGAAGATTTAAAGGAATTTGTAGGCAGCGCTCTGTTTGAATCTGAGATGATCAACATATTCTCGCAGATAGAGGCGAGCAGCTCTTCTTTGCGTGAGTCTCTTATGATGGCTTTGGAACGACTAACGGTTGACCATGGTGTGCCGCCTTATTCTGACTCCTGGGTAAATTACTAATTTTGACTTTGTTATCATAAACCGTCATGTAAAAAGTCAGATTGAAGGTGTGGATTTTGAATAAATTGTTTGCGAACTTGCCTAACTCAAGCTTGACCTGAGTTCAGGAGTGATAACATCCAAAAACCACTTTTTACTTGATTATAAGCCTGCCTGATGAATACAACAGATAAAATCAGGATAATTGGAATACCCTTTGTAACATGTTTTATTAGAGTGAAAATTGCATACATACCAGACTATTCTTATGTATTTATATATCCAATGTTTGATATTTGAAATTATAACACCTTGGTGTCATATATCTATGCATGAAAAGGTATATTTCACTTTTAAAAATGTAGTGATGTTGGTACTTTTTATGTGATGTTAAAGATTTGAGTGGCATGCAAATAAATAGGAATGTTTAAAATTCATAAGAATTGTGTGGTATGTATGTAAATGCCCCTTTATTAAATTGTTACGTCATAAGTGGGTTGTTTTATGTTGTCAATTCTAATTATATCACAACAGAATCAAAATAAGATCTTCAGATGCATGACCATTTCTTGAGCCATCACCTTAGACTTAAATTTTTCCAAAACTAGACAATCTCTTAATTGAACAACTTAGTTGGCTTGGTAGTCAAGTTAGACTGATATTTTTTTTTATTGCTTGATCTTCTTTTTTGCTTATTTTTGTAGCTATTAAAAACTCATTGTTTAATCATTTATAGTGAGAATGGGTGTAGGATCAAGCAATATTAGTGCTTCTCTTTGATGATGTTTGAACAATTTATGATGTTTTTTATCATTTATAAAAGATTAAATTTCAAAATAGTCACCCGACTATTCGTATATGACCAAGGTAGTCCCAAAATATTATATTTCTCAAATTTAATCCCCTGACTTTACAAAACTGATTCAAAATTGCCCCTCATATTGAAATTATGATACAAAATTTATCCAAATTTAGTCTCTCAACTCTACAAAATTAATCCCAATTTAATTTATAAGAGATCATTTTGGATCAAGTCAAGAGAGCTAAATCAAAGAAATGTGATTTGAGACTAAATTGGCCACATATGAACAGTTGGGGACTGTTCTGCGATTTAACTCCTTTTATTAACAAAAAATAGCCTCTCCTTAGGCTTGGTGTTTAGGGTTGTGAAAATACGCCAATTTGAATCAAACTCAACTTAAAAAATTTAGTTTCGAATTGACCTGAATAATTTTTAGGTTTAGTTCGGGTTAAGGAATCCTAACTAGTTTAGTTTTTTCTGGGTCGAGTTTGGGTTGACCCGATGATCCGTGGTGCAAATACACACGTTCATGCAATGGCGCATGTCAATTAAATAGTATATGGATTTTGAGTCCAAGTGCTTCTTAAGTTAAGCCAAATGTTACCCTAGGAGTCTATTAGTTTTATCCAATTAAAATAATTTTCAAATTATAATTTTAAAATTCCTAAAGTCTACAAAAGGCAAAAGGATTTTAATTCTTTTTAAGTGTTTAATAGAAAACTAGTTTGAATTATTGTTTTGTTTAGGTTTAGATCTAATTTAAGTTTTCCTAATCTCGTTGACTATCGAGAACATAAATATTCTTTGTTCCCTTTCAAGATAAGATTTGTATTACAGTTTAGTGTTCCAAATATGGCAAAATCTTTTAGGACATGTATTTCTCAATTGATTTCACTCCCTAATAGCAATATGTTTATTCTACCAAAGTTGTTTGTGTTAGCATAGATGTTCCTTCCAAATTGTTTAGATCACAACGAATTTTAACATTTCAACTGACCAAATTAAAAATAAATTAAGCTCACAAAGTTAACTTGTTAACATATTTCATTTAGTTCCACCCGAAATCTTGAATTGATGAAAACCATAATATAATCACTAGCCCAAAGGAGTTTGAGATTTAGTTACACAAAATGTTTGCAATGCAAGAATCAAAATCAATGAAAATTATAACACTAGAACATCAGAAAGTGTTAAAGAAAACACTCAGTATGATCTACATTTGAGATCTTTTTGATCCCTTATAAAAATCCTTTCAAATAATTCCTTACGCTACAATCATCAGAAGTCCTTCCAAACCCTTTACAACACTCCAATATACAACATTTCACCTAACTTTACTTCCAAACCATCATTGTAAGAGAAAAATTGCCCTATATTGGTTCATGGCGCTGGGGCGCCAAAATGTGTCTTCCGTGTGCTTCAACGATCGCTGGAGCGCCCAAAAAGTGGCACTGGGGTGCCAAGCTCTTGGGTTTATAGCGTATTATAAGTCGGGCATCTAGAAGTTGTGTCAGTGGCGCCTAGGATTACAGTGGCGCTTTGGTGCCACTATAGTAACTTTGCTACAATAATACCATTTTAATATTTTTGGCATGTCATCGTCATCTTATGATCTTGTCAATTTTTATAATAAAACACAACTCAAACATCATCAAAGCATAAATCTACATAAAATTTTGTATAAGAATATACTTAATTTTAATAAATTTTGAGCACTTAATAAATTCTCTCGAACACTCACACTACTTTTACGTAAGTAATTCTTTTATCAAACTTTATATCCTACCGGAAATAAGTAGTAATTAGTTTGAGAATCATCATTAAATGAATGGTCTGGTGAATATATAATTAAAGCTCATATACATAATTTTTATTGATTAATTATATCCCGATTTTTATAAAAAAATAATATTCTTTTAATCCAAGACTCCTAAGTGTTTAGATGTAGCATTGATTAAAATTTTTTTAATTAATAAGTATATAATTTTAACTTAACCAACCATATAGCTTCAGTTTGGACTTTCTCTTTCTAAATATCAATGAGATTTTAAGTTATTTATGTTAAAGAAACTAATAGATACTAATTTTTGTATATTAGATTTATGATCAAGTTTCTTTTTTTTTTGTTTTTTTATATAAAATTTTCTTTTTAATACCATGGGCTTTTCACTTTTCATCTTTTGTTTCTTTTTAGGATAGTTATTTTTGATAAAATCTTTAATGATTTTGAATACCTATCTTTTTTTATTTAAATCAACTCTACTTTTTCACAGCACTCCTATATATAACATTTCATCTAACTTTGCTTCCAAATCGTCATTGTAAGAGACAAATTGACCTATGTCAGTTCATGGCGTTAGGGCGCCGGGATGTGTCTCTCGGATGCTTCAACCGACACTTGAGCACCCAAAAAGTGGCACCAGGGTGACAAGCCCTCGGGTTTATAACCTATTTTAAGTAAGGTATCTAGAGGTTGCATCAGTGGCGGCTAAAATTAGAGTGGTGCTTTGGTGCCGCTATAGTAACTCTACTACAAGAAAATTTTGCATGTCATATTCATCTTATTATCTTGTCAAATTTTGAATAAACGAAACAAACACCATCAAAGCATAAATTAACATAAAATTTTGTATAAAAATATACTTATTTTTAATACATTTTGAGCACGTAATAAATTCTCCCGAACTTACACATTACTTATTCTCAAGTAATTCTTTTATCTAAGTTTATATCCTGATGGAAATAAGTAGTAATTAATTTAAGAACCATCATTAAATGAATGGTCTAGTGAGTATATAATTAAAGCTTATATGAACTTCATAGATACCTGAATTTTATTGACTAATAATATCCCAATTTTTATGAAAAATTAATATTATTTTAATCCAAGACTCTTAAGTTTTTAAGATATAACTTGATTAAAATTTGTTTAATTAATAAGTATAAAATTTTAGCTTAATCAATCATATGACTTCAGTTTAGATTTTCTCTTTCTAAATATAATGTCTTAAATTTCAATGAGATTTTAAGTTGTTTAAGTTAAAAAAATTAATAGATACTAATTTTTGTATATTAGATTTATCTTCAAGTTTAATCTTTTTTAGCTTTTTTTTATATAACTTCTTTCTAATGCCACGAGCTTTTCGCTTATTCACCTTTTTCTCTTTTTCGGATAGTTATTTTTGATAAAATCTTTAATGATTTTGAATACCTTATCTTTATATCTTCTTTTATTTAAATCAACTCTACTTTTTCACAACACTCCTTTATATATAATATTTCACTGAGCCTCGCTTTCTAACCATCATTGGAGGATAAAAATTGCCCTATGTTGGTTAATGGTGCTGGGATCGAAAACATCTTCTAACCGGATAATCAAATGGTCGATGTTTAATGTGACCAAACAATCTAATACGACTCTCTCTATTCTTGTCTGGAACTGGTGCTACACCAACCCTTTCACGGAAGGATTTGTTTCGCATTTTGACTCTAATTGTCAAGCCACTCATCCACCTAAGCATTCTCATCTCAGCAAAAATTAATTTTGTTTTATGCTTCTCTTTTACAGGCCAACATTCTGCACCATAAAGCATTGCAGGTCTCACGTTCATTTTATAAAATTTTTCTTTATGTCTAAGCAGTACTTTTCTATCTCACAGTAGGCCTGGTGCATTCTTCCACTTCAACCAACTAACCTAAATTCTACTATTAGCATCCCTAGCTGAATTACCATCACTTTGAACAATAAATCTGAGATATCTAAATTGTTCACACCTATTAATGATTTGATCACCCATAGTTACAACTCTGTCACTAGAGCTACTAATACTAAAATTACATTCAATGTATTCATTTTTAATGTATTCATTTTTAGATATTCATTTTTAGATCTACTCAATTGAAGGTCTTTAGACTCCAATGTAGACCTCCATAATTTAAGTTTATCCTGAACTCCTTCTCTAATGTTATCTGCAAGAAGGATATCATAAGCAAAAAACATACTCCAAGGTGCATCCTTCTGTAAATGTCCAATAAGAGCATCCATAATGAAAGCAAAAAGAAGCGGGATTAAGGCGATCCCTAATGTAATCCAATTGAAATAGGAAAATACTTGGTCAATTGTCTTTCTGTTCGAATTCAAGTAACAGCTTTAGTATTTTCTTTGATAACTTGAATATAAGTCAAATCAACTCCTTTATTTTCTAGAACTCTCCAAAGTACTCATCTTAGAACCTTATCGTAAGCTTTTTCTAAATCAATAAAAATCATATGTTGATCCTCCTTACTCTCTTTAATTCTTCATCAAACCCCTCAATAAATGCATAGCTTCCATAGTAGACTTGCCCGACATAAATTCTAGCATAAATCCAAACTGATTATGAGAAATCTTTGTACTATGTCTAAACCTATGTTCAATTACTCTCTATCTCCTATAATTTTAAAGTATGGCACATTTTAATTTAAATTAGAACATAAAAAAATAAATAAAATAAAAAATGTGATCCCAAACGACTCCTAAGATGTTCATAAATAATTGTATAATTTATGACATATAAAATGTAAGCATATATTATTTTATATTACTTCAAAACTTAAGTCCTCTTAATTAATTATTCATTAAAAGAAATAAAATGATCACCGGCATCTTTGACATCAAATTTTCATGTATTCACATATCTAACACCTAAGTTTGATTTTTACATTTATGTCACCCAAATCTTTGATATCATATAATATGCCATAATTTTTAGTTTTAAAAATTGAAATACACCCTTTCATATATATCTAAGGTGGCATGTATGTATAAATTGAAATTTAGTTTTTAGATACATAAATAGATTAAAATTAAGTGGTATGTATGTAAGCCTTTCTTAAATTTTACATTAAAAATATTTTTTTAATTTTAATCTTAATAATATCCTTCAGAAAATTTTGTTTTGTTAATTTAGGATACGCATGTCTGACACATTTTTTTTAATATTATTTAAATTTGACACATTTATGTTGTATCCAACTTACAAAATAATCGTGTTTGATACATACTCAACATTGCGTGGATCCTTGAGTAGATGTGTTTGTGCATTATAATATAAAACTTTTCCAAAAAAATTATATTTTGTGGTGCAAGTACTGTTAAAGCTACCATTGTCTTTCAACTTTTGGGATAGATTTTTTTGGATAATGAAATTTTACTCTTCACTTAGAGCTATAATTTCAAATTCTCCTAGCTTACATCTTTTATTTAATGTCTTTCAGGAATTTGAAGTACTTAGGCATTTATTCTAGAGTTTTAGCAAAGGTTATGTTAATGATAATTTTTTCGGATATCTTTTAGAGCCTAGATAACTGTTGGTCAAGTTTCTATTTTCGAAGCATTTGGAGGATAAGGTGTGATGGCCTGTGTCTCTCTTTCTAAAGGTTTGTTCATCTATCCTTAAGTCTGGCGTAGGTTTCTCACTTAGGGTCCGTTTGGCGCAGCTTATTGCTCGTTTCGCAACGCCGTGAAGGAGTTTGGCTGATGTGTTGAGGCCGGCGGTCGGGGATCGCGCGTAAGGGTTTATGTTACGATCTGGTGGATCTTTTGCCGCTGGGAGAGGCCCGCGTTCCGCATTTAGGCACAGCTTATTACGGAGCAGCCCCTCGATCCAGTCTCCTGCCCTAGCTCTGCAATCAAGCTTCCCTGTTCTCCGCTCTCAATATCGTGCACCCCCTGCTCTCCCGTCTCCTGCCCTAGCTCTGCGTAATGTATGCCTTTTCCTTTAGCTCGTCTCCCATAGAAGAACTCTCTCCTTCCCCTCTCTCTCTCTCCCTCTTCTTCTTCTCCCTTTTCTAAATGGCATTCGTAGATGGGGTTATTGGCGATATAAGCGGCGGTACTAGTCCAGCTACGCGCTGATTTGGGAATCGTCGAATCCCTCCTGCGAACTCCGGAGAGAAGCAGGAAGACGGAACATAGGCTGTTCGTTAACATGACTCTCGTCGGTCAAGCTTCTTCCATTGGAGCAAGCAAGTCTTCTATCTCTTTCAATGGAGAAAGCTTTGGAATTAAAAAGACTGTATTTTTTATTATTAATCGTGTCGGGGAGGAAGAAATTAGAACTTAGAAGAATGTAATGTAGAAATACTGTAATAAAGAAACTGGTAATGATCAGAAAAAGTATAAAATATGTAGAAAATATCAGAATAGTAGAAAGAATATGTTTTCACATCTAAATAACCCAAAAACATATTACTAATAATAATAAATAGATTATGACATCAAAGTAGAGATTGTCAACATAAAACTTTTGCATAGATCAATCAATTGTAGTCTGCAATTGTTTGAGAAGCAAATGGTGCTAGGATTAGGGGAACAACCAGGGGCAAAATGGTCATTTATCCAACAACAGCTTCCAGTAAGCTGTTCTGAATAAGCTGCCTCAAACAACAAGTCAGCTTATTCTGATAATCTACAGATTATCAGATTATCAGAATAATCTGTTTATCAGCAGATTATAAATAATCAACTGCTGCCTCAAACAGACCCATAGTCTCTTAAGTTGAGGTTTTTCCAATGTAACTTTATTTTGGGTCATCTCTTCTAACTCTTTTCCACTTCTAAGTTATATGACTTAACAGCATTCTACACCTTGGTCTTTAGGATTCACCTCAGTGTTGCTTGATAACGCCCCTTGGAGTTCTTGACTCAACAAGTTAGCTACATGCTTTAATAGTGCTTCAATATTTCTAGTAGTTGCAGTTTGTCTCTGTATCTGATTTCCTATTTGCAATATTACTTTTTTCAATGACAATCTCTTTTCTTTATTGAGTATTGATCGTGAATCTAGGTGGGCAAGTGGGTTTAGGGTTTGAGAAATCACTACCCTGAGTGTTTTAATTGTCCAGAGTTTTGTTAGTGGCTACCTTAATGAAGATTAGTTACATTTTAGTTGTTATTTCAATTGAAGTAATTATAGTTTTTATAATCAGCGTTGTAGGCGTTAGAATAATGGTTGTTGGGTCCGTTGTTAATGACATTCAAGGACTCCATAATTCCTAATTGTTTATATGCACTATCATCACTTATTTTTCCATTCGTTCTCCGCACAAAGCACCATGCGGACAAAGGCTGCGATAAACCTAATCACGACGGCTGCTTCTTTTCTTTTTTTTTCCTGCCGCGATAGGAGAATCACAGCCATTGTCCACACGACGACAACATATGGAAAGATTTTTCTTGTGAAGTTAAAATGACTAACACATATGTGGTCATCTTCTTAAGATTAAATCTCTTAGAAATTTTGTGAAAATTATTGATTGTCATTTTATCAATTAAACCACATGCCTCAAAAGGTTTATAAATCAAAGATTTCTTAGCTGCAACATCTATAATTGACCTCAGTGATCCTACTAGCCCTTTATAAAAGGTTTGTATGATTAGTCAATCAGGTAGAGCATGGTGTGAACATTTCTTAAGCAGACCTTAAATCTCTCCCATATTTTATAGATTGAATCATTGTCCAATTGAGCAAAAGAAGTGATATCTTTCCTAAGCGTATTTTAAATGGAGGGAAATAGTTAGGAATATTTGGGTAAGTTTATTTCATGTGGTGATTGAACTAGTTGATAAGGAGTTTAGTCACATTTTCTTTATCTCTTAAGGTTACAAGAGATATCCGTTGGAGAGTTCTTGAGAAGAAAGATGTTGATATGACCTATATTCAAGTCATTAAAGATATGTATACAAGAGTTGTTACTTGTGTTCAAACATAAGGAGGATTGACCAAATGTTTTCTTATATCTATTGTTTTACATTAGGGATCGACTTTAAGCCCATATCTTTTTGTTTTAGTTATGGATGGTTTTACTGGACACTCACAGGAGGATGTACCTTCATGTATGCTTTCTGCTGATGATATCCTTCTCGTGGATAATATGAGAGAAAATGATAAGGAAAAACATGAATTATGGAGGCCTACCTTGGTGTCTAAAGACCTTCATTTGAGTAGATCTAAAACTGAATTAATGGAATGTAATTTTAGTAGTAATAGCTCTAGTGACAAAAATGTAACCATGGGTGATCAAATTATTAAAAGGTGTGAACGCTTTAGATATCTTAGGTTTATTTTTCAAAGTGATGATAATATTAATGAGGATGTTATTAGTAGAATTCAAGTTGCTTAGTTGAAGTGGAGTAATGCTTCAGGACTATTGTGTGATAGAAAAGTACCGCTTAGACTGAAAGGAAAATTTTATAAGATGGTGGTGAGACCTGCAATGTTCTATGGCGTTGAATGTTGGCCTGTAAAAGAGAAGCCATAAAACTAAGTTAATAAAACTAAGTTAAGTGTTGCTGAGATGAAAATGATTAGGTGGATGACTGCCTTTAAACTTAGAGAAAAAATGCGAAATGAATATATATGTGATAGGGTTGGTGTAGCTCCAGTGACAGTCAAAATTATAGAGAGTCGTCTTAGATGATTTGGTTTCATTAAACGTCGACCATCTGATGATCCGATTAGAATAGTTGATGTTTTAGATTTAACTTATGTTAAGAAAGACAGAGGTAGACCTAAGAAGACTTGGGCATATTGTATAAAAAATGATCTTAATTTATTAGAATTAAGTGAAAATATGACACTAAATAGGATGCAATGGAGAAAAATGATTCATGTAATGGACCCATTTTGTGGGATAAAAGTTTTGTTGTTGTTGTAAAGAAAACAGGAACAACTTAAATCTAAAAACATCGTCAGA
Source organism: Phalaenopsis equestris (assembly GCF_001263595.1). Taxonomy (NCBI): domain Eukaryota; kingdom Viridiplantae; phylum Streptophyta; class Magnoliopsida; order Asparagales; family Orchidaceae; genus Phalaenopsis; species Phalaenopsis equestris. The sequence continues at coordinate 79,488 of NW_018227357.1, forward strand.
GATATCGTTATGCTTAAATGTTGTACATATTTCTTAGAAGCTGATAGTGTGAAGGTTTTGATCTTATACAGGTGATCCCCAAACAGAGAATTTTGAACAATTTGTATGATTACAGCTTTGAGTTTAGTGTTTTTGAACTAATTGTAGGTCTACTAATGCTCTAGTGCACTCCATCGACCAAAGGTTGGTCAAAGTTTCTGAGTGATCTTATTTGATTATTTTTTTCTTGATGCTTTGTCATGTTTTCTAATGTCTATTTGGTCTTTTCCAATTTTTTAAGTTTTAAATTGTTATTCTTTTTGAAGGTCAAACTTTCAACATATCCATTCATACACATGCAACACTTAAAATTAATTAGCAAACCTAAATAGCAAACAACAACAATAATGCAATAAAATAAAAAAATATTATTAAAATGCAAGAAAACACAACTAAGTGTAACAACTTTTTATTGATAGCGCTACGGCGCTGGTTCGTAAAAAACAAAGTTTACATAGAATACAAACAAAAATACACACTTACACCAGTTACACCCAAACAAATTATAATGACAAATGAATGAGTAATATATATATATATATAAATTAGAACAATAAATTAGAACAATGAATTCATACAAATGAATGAGTAATATATATATATATATAAATTAGAACAATGAATTCATACGTAAAAACATTCAACTAGTATTAAACCTAATTTGAAAATAATGTAATTTATTGGTAACAATGCCAAAAATTTAACCTATGGTATGAACACACATGTTCATACAAATACACGTGTCGATTAAGTAGTATATGAATTTTGAGTTCAAATACCGGTCTTCTAGAGAATTAAGTTACTTCTGAATTTAAGTCCAATATTATCTTAAAAGTACTAGTTTTATCGAATGCAAACAATTTTCAAAGGTTAGTTTTAAAAGTCCTGAACACTACTTATGGCAAAACGTTTTTACTGGATAATCTCTTTGAATTAGTGTTTTGTTTAGGCTTTGATATAATTTAAAACTTTTTAATGTCATTAACAGTCGAGAACAGAAATATTCTTTATTCTCTTTCAAGATATTAAGAAGCATTGAAGATTCTTATTATAGTTTAGTGTCCAAAACCATGCAAAATCTTCTAGGACTCCATATTTTCCAATTGACCGCACTCTCCTAATAACAATATGTCTATTCTACCAAAGTAGTGTGTGTTAATTTAGTTGTTCCACTTGTACTTTTCGAAATTCTTAGATCACAAAGAATTTTAGCATTTCAATTGGTCAAATTGAAAGTAACTTGAGCCCATAAAATTAACAGATCAACGGTTTTCATTTAGTTCTAATATAAAACTTGAATAGATGAAAATCATAACACAATCACTAGCTGAGTTTGGACCTTAGTTACAAATCTGTTTACAACGCCAAAATGAAAATAAATGAAAATCATAACATTAGAGTAAGAGAAAGTGTTGTAGAAACACCCTATATGTTCTTCACTTGAAATCTTTCGATCCCTTGCGAAATTCATTTCAAATGCTCTCCTACACTCTCTTTTCTCACTCCCTTTTACACTCACATGCAATCACCAAAAGTCCCTCCAATCCCTTTACAACACTCTTTTATATAACAAACATGTCACCCAAATTTGCTTCCAAACCAACACTGTAACAGAAAAACTATCCTATGTCGGTTTGTGGCATCGAGGCGCTCCAACGAGCACTATGGCACCCAAAAAGTGGCATCAGGTGCCAAGCTATTGGTTTCTGGCCTATATTTTTTTCAAAATTATGCTCCAAGGCATTGCATCAGTGGCGCTGTGGTGTTGCTATAAAATTGCTACAATACTCTTGATATGTCATATCCATCTTATTATCCTGTCAATTGCCTCAATAAAACACAAAATAAATAGCATCAAAGCAAAAAATAACAAAAAATTTTGTACAAAAATATATTTATTTTTAATACATTTTGAACACTTAATGCCCGCCAGCCCAAAATTGACCGAAAACCAACCCGCCAACCCGAAATTGACCCGAGTAATTGTTATGACTTATCGTAAAGTGGTTATATGAGTTCGGGTTGAAGGCGAGTCGGATTTGGGTTGAACTTTCTGAGATTTTTAATATTTGGGTTGGGTTTGGATCAAACAAATATGGATTGGGCCGATTTCGGGTTAAACCCGAACATGCCTTGCAAACCCGATTTGGCACTGCTATTGGTATCCAAATCATACTCTTGATTTTTCTGATTGTTGGTCATGTTCATAGGTTTTTGACAACATTGTCGATCCAGCTCTCCAAGTACTATCCGTGGATCAATTGGAGCAGTCTGCTTCTGAAGAAAACTTCTTGAAAGAATTCAAAACTTTTATTTGTGACATCATTAAACGTCTTCAGGAGCAGCCAATCATTGTTGCTCATACAGAGAAAACCTTTGATGGAGGTGGTATTAGGAGGTTGCTCTCGAACAATATGGAATTAGATAAGGTTAGATTTTCTGCATTCTGCTAAATGCCCCACGTTTTGGACGATTTATTTTGCTTATTTTCCTTATTTATTTATGTAAGATTTACATACATACTACTCAATTCTTATGCATTTACATTTCTAGCACCTAAACTTCAATTTTTACAATATCACCTTACCTATGCATTACCTATACATGAAAGTGTATTTTACTCTTTAAAAGATAAAATAATGATATTTTTGGTGTGATATGAAAGACTTGAGATGTTTAAACGTAAAAAGTAAAGTTTAGGTATTAGGTATGTAAATACATAGGAATTAATGTTAATGTCCCTAAACTTTTCTTAAGAATCGTGAGCAATAAGCTATAAGTATGTGATTCGAATACAAAACTTTTGAGAGAAAACCTTCTTCTTTAGAAGATGGGCGATCTTTTATAACTCTATTAAACTATTTGAGCATACAGTTTGCTCATAGCACGAGCAGTGTATTACTAGAAGTTAATGAACAGGCTCAGTTCATATTGAGGAGTTCCATTTGAGGACCTTATATTGTGTAATGGCAATTAATGTTTCCAATCTCTTTTTTTATTTTTCATTTGTCAGATTTTCCTCATTGTGAGCTAAAGCTTATGAATTTTAAACAAGTAAGGAGCCCTAAAGATTTTATTTTCGGGAAATTTATGTACATACCACACAATTTTTATGTATTTACATATCTAACACTTAAAGTTTGATATTTTCATTTATAACTCTTTGGTTCTATAAACCTATGCATGAAAGTTTTTACTTTTAAAAAATTTATAATAGTGGTGCTTTTTTTGTGATTTTTAAGAATTAAGTGGTATGGTTGTAAATATAAAAGTTTAGGTGTTAGATATGTACATACATAAATATTGTGTGCTATGTATGTAAATACTCCTTTTTTAATGCTGTGAAATCAACATTGTTTTTTTTTGAATGCTGTAAGAGTTTAAATCAAGGGCTGTGAAGAAAGTAAAAAAGGTTTTTAGGATAAAGTGAAGCGTGACTTACCTTATCGGCTGAACGGGCTCTCCTTAGCTACATCTCCTCTTTATTAGTCCTCTTTAGTGGTGAAGATCGACGAAGAAAGAGAGAAAAAAGTATTCCGTTTGTCTACATGAAAAGATCTATGTAGCGTGTCGGGCCATCAAGGGTTTGGAGTAAGAAAGGAATAGGGATTGGGAAAGGGTTAGATAGAGCAAAGGAAGAAGAGGTCACCAAGGAGGATAGATTGTTTTGAGAGCTCATCTTACCAGTGCATTCAATGATGCAATTACTACACATGAAATTTAAAACATCCCAAACAAAATCTAATAAAATTAATAAATCCATTACATGAATTATAAATATAACATGGAATGAAATCAAATTGAAGAACTCTTAGGAAGAATGAAATTGAGTCTAGAATTAGATTGGATGGCAATGCTGGTGTTGTTTAGCTTCCATTTTTCGTAGTAATAAAGGGCCGTCTTGGACCATTTTTGTCTTTTTATTTTGATTTGATTATGATTTTATTTTCGTTATTTTTTATTTGAAATAAAATATTTTTTATATGTTGAGAATTTATTTAGTTATTTTTAAAAATATCACCCAAATATTATTTTGAAGTATTTTCAAAATTAAGTTGATTTATTTTTAAAAATAAAATATAAAAATATGAAAAAAATATGCAAGACAGGTACACTTTTTAAAAATAAAACCAAAACAAACATAAAAACATGATACAAGATTCATTCTAAACAAGCCCTATGCAGATATGTTTTTAAAAACAAAAGAAAAGAATAACATAAAAATAAAAACAAATATGGTCATAAACAAACTATAAGCAATTCAATGAATAGCTCATCAAGTTAATGTAAATACTTGATTATTGGATAAACTATATTAAATCAAATACATCAATAATTAATGCGGCTTGTAGAAATTACTACCTTAAATTTTACAGGCAGCAAATTAGATTTAAAATCCTTGCTACTTTTTATATCAGGATCAATTTATTTGTTGACTTTTGTAATTATGGGCTTTATTTAGCTGCTAGACCTGGTTTGGAGAGACCTGCCAAAGGATTCTAATGTGATTTCAGCAAGACAGATTCTTCAACTTGCACTTAGCCGAATGGCAACACCAGCTGATTTGCCTTCTTATGGCACTGTTAATCAGGTACCTTCTTTTTCTTTAAGATCACATCAATATTTTTTCTTTTTTTGTTAATTAAATGGAAGATTTACAAGCATGCAACTTAATTCCAATGTATTTACATATTTGACATCTAAACTTTAGTTTTTACTCACACAAGTCACACACACACACACACATACATACACATACATACACACACACACCACACACATACATACACACATACATACATACAAATGTACATACGTACGTACGTACGTACATACAGACATAAGATCCGCGCTTTGAAGATGTGTTGAAATGTGTATTCAAATCATTGAAGCTTCATGGAGTAGGGGTTTAGTGAAAAGATCCGCAACTTGAAGATGTGTTGGAATGTTGATTAAATGAATAATGTCACCATTGAACTTTTTAGAGAAATGTCTATCAATCTCAATTTGTTTGGTCTTGTCATGAGACATATGGTTCTTTGCGATACTAATGGAGCTAGACTGTCACATAACATCTTCATGGGATTGATTATGGAGTATCTCAACTAATTTAGTAATCTTTTGATCTGCATTTCTTCATAAATTTCCAAAGCAAGTGCCTGGTATTCAGATTTTGCATTACACCGACGACTGCTTTCTTCTTGCTCCTCCATGTGACAAGATTTTCTCATACATAGGAACAATTCATAGATGTGGATCTTCTGTCAACGAGTTCTCTTGCCCAACTAGCACAAGTGTAAAATTCTACCTCCCCGTCGCCTGATTTTTTAAACAATAACCCTCTGTCAGAGATTTTCTTAAGAAACTTTAATATTTTATAAACCAAATATTCTTCATTTAAACTATTCATATGTTCACTCACAATGCTGACAGAGTAAGTGATATCAGGTTTAGTGTGTAGCATGTAGATAAACTTATCCACCAATCTCTAGTATCTTTCTTCATCAATGACTTTTCTCCTCTTGAATAAACTTTTTGTTGAAATCCAAAGTCTCAGCAGGTTTACACCCTAATATATTACAATTCTCATCTTAGATCGTGCCACATCTATGCATAGAAAATATCTCACAGCTCATAGATCATTGATTTCAAATTCAATGGCAAGAACCTTTTTAATTTTCTTAATATCATTTTCATCACCACATGTGAATATCATATCATCTATATAAACAAGGAGTATATAGCTTTTTTACCTGCCTGTGTATACTTTATGAATAGTGTATAATCAAATTAGTATTGTGTATCTATTAAATTTCATATTCTTGACAAACTTGTCAAACAAGCTCGTAGAGTTTGTTTGAGGCTAGAATGTGACTTTCGTTGTTTACGAATTAAATGTTCATTTGTCAGCCTTGATGGGATCTCCATATATATGTCTTCCTTAAGGTACTCATTAAAAAATGATTTTTTTATATCAAGTTGATATAGTTTTCATTCTTTTTTTTATTGCCAATAAAAGAACTCTTAGGTGCTTTATGGCAACATATGAGACTTAATTTACTAGGAGTTAATAAATCTCGTAAATTCAGATTTACTAAATCTTGAATGTGTTAAAGCTGAAAAACTGTCTAACAATAGATTTATTAAATCCTGTAAATCCAATAAAATTGTTTGGCAGTTACAAAGTTGCGCCTTAAATCTGAAGTGCGCGAAGTTAAATCCATAGATTCGTAGGATCTACTAAATTCGGGATTTACGACCGAAATCCGTAAAATCCGGATTTACCGCATCCCATGATTTATTTTGTCCAAAATGATCCTCTGATAAGATTCTGCTCAAATCATGCCTAAATCCTGCTCTAAATTCGTCACCAGACAACCCCTTACAATATTAGCTTGACCATTAGTGCAAATGTCTCTTGATAAGGCTGAGTGAAACTTTTGGCCATCTAATTAGTCTTGAATCTCTTAATACTCCTATCTTCTTTTTACTTGGCATTAAACACCCATTTTCACCCAACTAGTCTTTTATTTGGAGGAAGCTTATAAAGGTCCAATTGACATTTAGATCAAGTGCTTAAATATCTTCTTCAACTATCTTTTTTTCCATTATGGACTTTAATGTGCTTCATGAATAGATTTGGGCATTTGCACACTATTAAGATTAAATGTAAAAGCCTTGTAAGGTGATGATACCTTCTTATAGACAACAGACTCCAGGATGGGATAATTTGTTCAACTTTTTCTATCTTCTCTATCGGATTCCATGTCCCTTGAAACTTCAAAGATTTGTGAATTTAGGTTTGCTTGTGAAAATTTTTGTGGTTGCATATTATCTTTATTCTACTTAGTAGATTTCTTTCTCCTAGTATACACACGAAGTTTCTTAATGTCAATCTCAAGTTTGAGATCCTCAAGTTGTGGAAATTGGGAGACAGGATGGTTAGGGGGAAATAGAATATGATGTGATAGCTCTAGATTAGTGTGGGTATCCAAAGTAGTTTCCCAAATCTAATATTCACCCACTCTCTTCCTGAATTTCAGATTTGTAGTAGGATTATTTTTTCGAAGAAAGTAACTTCCATGGATTTATTTAATACCCTTTTTGTTAGAAGCTTAATCAAGGAAAATACGTTTGATGGATTTTGGGTCAAGCTTTGTGCGGTTTGGTTGGTGAATGTGAATAAAAGAGGGCAAAATATTATTAGAGGAAGATTGGATGAGAAGATTCTAACATGAGGATATGTTTCCATCAAAACATCGAGAGTGGTTTTGAATCTAAAGACTGCTTGGAATTCAATTTAATGAGGTAGATGGTTGAGTGCTACATCTCCCAAAAAAAATTTGAGTCATTGTGTGACTGCCTTATAGACCTAGATACCTTGAGCAGATGTTTAACCTTTCTCTCAGCTATCCAATTTTGTTATGGAGTCTCGACACATGAACTTACATGATGACATAATTATTTGATAGGAAGGGTCGAAGGATCTATTTAAAGTATCATTTGCATTTTTAGTTTTGAGAATCTGAATTTTATATTGAAATTTGGTGTAAATGATGTCATGGAAGGACTGAAAGATTTTTGTTGTTTTAGATTTCTCATACATGAGGAATTTTGACTTATCACGATCTGGTCCTAGGCTTGGAATTAATCAAGGCTAGTACAAGCGGTCAGAAAATGAGAATTAAATGTTTCCACATTTATTTTCTATAATTAACTATTAACAAATGAAAGAGTCACTAATCAAATAAAATTAAGGCAATATATTCAAATTTACCTCGTTACTGTTTTGTCCGCGTTCTCTGTAAACACTTTCTCTTCTATCACTCATCTTTTAATCACTTAATTAAACTTGAAATGCTAGCTTAAAATAACATCGAACTAAACAAAATTAGTGAATACTCATAGTTCTATACTACAATAATATAAGAAAAAGAAAGCAAAATACATGCAAGTTAAACTTTTTAATAAACCAATATAAACATTTGATACTACTCAATGAATCTTACAATAACAATAACATATATATATATTATTTTATATCCGTACAACTGTCACGAGAACACCGTCTAAAATTTGTACCACTTAAGGTACTTCAATATCAATATCATTTTCCTTATACGTGCACGAGTAAATTGGCGTTCCCCTGCTAGTATTATAAATGAATGACTCTATCATAATCAGTCATGCACATACAAACGGTCAATATAAAAATATTTTTCATCTGCTCATGACATCTAATTTATTATACTGTATATAACATACACTAATGTTTGATACTAAGTACTATATACATTCATAATAATGTATCCAATAAAAATAATAACTTTTAAATCAAAATAAAGTTTTTATAGGTATCATTTTCTACTAATATAAAATAGTAGAGAGTAAGACTGTCAAAACGACTCTTTGTTCACAAACAGTTTGTGCATGGTTCGTCAAGTAGTTCGCGTTTGATTCATTCGTTACACAAACGAGTTGAACACGAACAAAGACTTGTTCATGCGTGTTTGACTCGTTTTAATAATGAAATTGTATATATATATATATATATATATATATAATAGAAAGGGTGGGAAAACAACTCTCTTTTTCTCTGATTTAGAAATCTCAATATTGACTGAGCAATACAAAGTTCGTTCTTATCGAAATATTTCAGTGAGGGCGCCCTCTTGGGAAGTTATCGGAAAGAATTTTGAAGATCTCAAACTAGTAGGAAAGTGAGACTTCTTGATGGGAGGCATGTGTTGATTCAGTTAATAACGGCTGAAGACTTCGCTCGAATTTTCTCTAAAAAATATCTTAACATTGCAGGAAAGTCAATGAAGATGTTCAAGTGGTCTCCTGATTTTACCCAAATCATGAACCTCCCACTGTACCGATATGACTTAGTTTATCTGGTCCAAGCGCATCTATTTAATCATTACGTTCTCTACTCTATTGGGGTCATACTTGGGGATCCTATAAAGCTAGACCTACCCACCTTCAATCTAACCAGACATTCTGTTGTTAGAATACTTGTGGAAAGGGATATTACTTTACCTGATATTACAGAAATCTGACTGGACTCAACACAATGGATATTGACAACAAGTTGTCATGAAACATAGACCCTTTTATTGTACCCATTATAAGATGTTTGGGCTTCCCCTTGACAAATGTCATAGGCTACACCCTAACTTGAAACCTAAAGCTCAAATGAATAAGGATGTCTAACCTCACTGCTCTGGACACATCTGCTTCACCTGTGGAGGGATTCACAGCAAGATAGGAGTTGGTGTCTGATTTAATTGCCTCTAGGGACCCCCCCTCTTGACAATACTGTTTCTTTTAATGCAATTGGTATGCTGTCGGATGTTTCTGATGTGCAACCTACAGCTTCAAACCTTTTTGAAATCAATACTGAAGGATCATTATCCACAAGGGACAATGTTCGGACCGATAATCAGGATAGTCTTGCACCTCTTCATCTTCAGGAAATATCAGATGCAAAGGAGACAATTCAAACTTCACACACACTAGAATATATCATTGTTGACAATATTTCTACTGTTGTTCTACCACCTCATTAAAACGAACAAGTTACTATTAGGCAGACACAAGGAGCTCATCAACTTATACATGTCTGACTTTCTTGTTGATCAACACGTTGATCAGATGAGCCAGTCTTCGGATGAGAAATGACAAATTTACACTTCCAGGCGGAAGAAGAAGAATTGAGGTCTTCTCGAGCTCAGGAACTTAATGGATGACACGTTGGTTACTTCGGGTAATGACACACATCTCACCAATTTGTTAGTTGACTCTCTTCCTAGAACTAGAGGTAGAGGCAGGACTAAATTGAGTCGCCCCTAATCTACGTTTTGGAGGTTTTTGATTTTTTGAGCTTACATGTACCTTTTCTTTTTTGGGATTTTCTGTGCATTGTACCATGTGGGTTAGGTGTCTTTTTTGGGCTCACTCATACAACCTATTTGTATCTTTTCTATTTTAATATACTTGCCCTTGGGCTTTTTTTAAATAT
>NW_018227357.1:89591-96854 GCF_001263595.1 Phalaenopsis equestris
TATATATATACATATATATAATTGATAAGTACTATTTTAAATTATTTGATTGACTACAAGAGTATAAAGATTTGTAATCAATTAAAATTATAAATTAAAAAATAAAATAAATTTTTTTTAAAATCTATTTAAATGAATATTTTAATATAAATAATAAGATTTGAATCTCGCCCTTACCCTTAGCATCCTAGGCTGCGTGACTAAGGCTGTCAAAATGAGCTGTTTGCAAATAGCTTGTGTTTGGCTCGCTAAGCAAACGGGTCGAACACGAACAAATTTTTTGGGCTCAATATATAAACGAGTCGAACAAGATCAGACCATGGTATTTTTGAACGAGCCGAATGTGACCCGAGCTTTAGCTCGCTCAAGGTTGGCTCGTTTGCACTCATAGTAGCGAAGAACCAAAAAATTTTCATAAATTAGTAATACGAGTGCTCACCTCGATGATAGACGATCTGTTTGCTTTTAACTTGTATTACTTCTAGCAAACTATCACCTATAAAATATAAAATATTCAATTATCATTTTATTTAATTATGTTTTCATTTAATTATCAATTATTGTTATGTTGCACTATTTTACGATTTCAATACTAAAACTTTTAATTTTAATTAATATAATTAATATTAATATACATATTATTAATTTATACATAATACTTTTAGAATTAAAATCTTAACATTATTTCTATTATCGACACTCATTCTTCAATCCAAAAGTGGATCTTTTGTAGCCTGAATCAAATGCACTTTAGTTTAATAATTTAAATAATAAACTTACACGCACACACAAAGAGATATATATATATATATAAAAACAAAAAAATTGTATAAGAGAACCTAAAAGAAAACCCAACTCATACAATACAATACACCAAATCCAGATAAAGCAAAGATACAAAAAGGTAAAAAAAAAAAAAACATAAAAGGGCACAAAAGTGCTAGGGACGTCTCACTTTAGTCCTCCTACTCTCCTCCCTCTAGTTCTCAGAAGTAAGTCGGCTAACAAATTAGTAAGGTGTGTATCATTGCCCATAGTAACCAAAGTATCATCCATTAGATTCATGAGCTCAAGTAGATTTTCATTCTTATTCTTCCTTATAGATGTATAGACTTGTCATTCCTCATCCGATGATTGACTCATCTGATCAGTAGTTTCCAAAGGTGATCGGATAGGTGTAGGTCGTTGCACGTCTTGATCCCTATGAGCCTGAGTAATATTAACATCTTTCTGGACCTGATGATGCGGTTGTGAAGCAGTAGGAATATTTTTACCTGTCTTATCAGTGATAGGTTCTAGGGCAGGCGGGGTCTGAAGAAACTCTCTCCCCCACGATAAGAGGTTCGAAAGACGAGGGATCTACAATTGGGGATTGAATAGTTGTCAAATTGTCTGTTTGATTAAGAGGAGATGGAATCACAATCTCTAGCGGAACAATTTGTTTTTTTGGTCTTAGTTGGGAGTGTAGATGGTGACATTGAGAACTGGAGTGTCCGAACATACGGCAGTTCGAACAATACGATGGAAAATGTTCAATCTCTACCTTCTGCCAATATCCTTGGTGTTGTGTGCCCAACCATATTTTCTCAGATGCAGGTGAAGTAATGTCTCTTCCAACAAGTATTCTGGTTTCAGAAGGACGAGACAAATTAAAAGTAGGAATGTCCGTCTTGAGTGGCTTCCCATAAGCTGAGGCAATAGAGTACAATACTTTTTGAGAAAAATAATGAAATTTCAAACTAGGGAGACGAATTCAAACCGGAATGATTGGCGGTTCCGTTTGTGGGTCAAAATCCGCAGACCATTTCAGAATCTCCATTACTCTGTTATCAATCCATATTATCCTTTTAGCAAATAAACGCATGTAATCTTCTTCATTGCTAATTTGAATAAGAACGTGTCTCCCATCTAATAATCTAATTTTTCATTCTCCAACAAGGTGCATAAGTTCAAATTCTTTGCGAATGAGCTCCATCTTGGGATGTTCATATAGAAATTTTCCAATTAAATTCAGACGACAGGAGGAGGCAAGTTGAATACCTTCAGCTTCTATAAAAAAGATGGCGGGCTTCCCATTCTTCCTACCGGGTTTCTTGACGTCCTCCGCCCGCTCAAACGAAGGAGGGAAATATGATGATTTTGGTGTGCCTGAGGCGTGGACACCGGCAAGAGCAGCTGCATATCATTTGTCCGAAGCCATCCTCTAGGACAGACCTTTAGAGAAAAAAGCAGAAGAGCGCAGGAATCGGAGCAGTTCCCGCGAGGTTAAGCCACAGAAGTGCAGAGAACGTGGGAAAAGGAAGTTCCCGCGAGGTTGAGCCGTAGAGGGACGAGCGCAGAGAACACAGGGAGCAGTTCCCGCGAGGTTGAGCAGCAGAAGCGAGCGGCGAGACGGGCCGCAGAGGAGCGAGCCTCGTCTCAGAAGAGTGAGCCGGAGAAGGAATAAACGCGAGAGACGAACTCGAGCGCGAAGAAGAACACGCGAGCGAGAGAGATCGAAGCTGTGACTGTTGCCAAGTTCGCCATCCGGCGAAACCCTAGCAGAGCCGAGCCAGGACGACGCCATTAATATATATATATATATAATATTTATTAAATAGTTTAAATAACTTTGCGGTCTAAAGGCCCCTCTCATGGACGCAGGTTCTTCGAAATTCCTCCCTCACCTCGATCACTTCTTCTGCATGTGTGAGATCCAGATTGAGAACTCAAGCTTCAGCTTCCTCCCGATGAACACACGAACTAAGCCCATCACCTTTTCCCACAATTACCTGCACCGAATGCCTAGGGTTTTGGCTAGTTTTCTTCTTCCTTTGTGCTCAGCTCGAAGCTCAAAGACGTCATGAGAGTGTCTTGACGTCTTCCCTGTCTTCATACGACACAGAAGCTTTGGTCGAAGTTGCATCTCAATCTAGCAACGCAACTACCATTCGATTATTAGGTAAGCTTCGACGTCTTCTGCGATGATTTTATATGTGAAATCACCTCTTTCAATTTCGACTCGTTCGCTTCCTCTCCTCGCTTTGGTTGCCTTACTCTTCGCTTCCTCTTTTCTCTTGCTCATCTCTTCATTTTCTCTCCCTCTCTTTGGCTCTTTGATTCCTCTCTCCCAGGTAATAAAACAGGATGTTACAATCTTCCCCACTTACAAAAATTTCGTCATCGAAATTTATATACATATCTCAAGTCATTTCACATTAAGCAGGTCAACATTAGTTATCCATTAAACTAAGGATCATTCATTATGAAGAAAAGTAATCATTGTAAGGTAAAAACCTGATACATGGTGACTCAATTATTCTCCCCTCATCAACAAAATCAAGATAACAACATAACACAAAAAATATGCTAAGAAAACACATGAACACGTTAGTACTCATCACCATCAGTAGCAGTAGGTGCTCATTATGAGTAAGAGAATACACTCAAGGTCGAACAAGCTGTCTTGGTTGACCTTGAGTAGGAGCTAAAGCTATATATTATATATTTTTTGCTCACTTGTAGTCTTCTGTGAAGGAGCTCCTTCCGGTTTATGATCTTCAGTACTCTTCTAGCTAAGAGATAGATAATGTCATGCTATATGATTAGACTAACAACACCAATAACAAGTGTTAGAGCTCATCAAGTATTTATCTTTATGTTGTCTTCTGTATTTGGCACAAGTGACTGCAGTACCTTGAGTCATACTTCTACCAACTTAACCCAAATTGTTCTTGGACTTACTTCCCGTTGGATCCCTCTTATTGATTCACATGTCTCCTTCATCAAGACCCTTCTGATTGTGCATCTCCTTATGCTTTTGAGTAAGTTGATAATTAATCTTCACTCTTCTTGATCTTTAAATTATTATTGAGTATTCATCAATCTCCAAAGGCATCAATGACTGTCTGATCGAATCCTTTAATCTCGAAAAGAATTTGTAGCACTTTTCTTTTGCAATAACGATATATTGTGGTACATAACTCGACAATGCAACGAATTCTGCTTCGTACTGCATGACCTTCTCTCTTTGCCTCAACTTGATGAACTCATCCTGCATCTGTCTTTGTACAGATAGGAGTACAAACCACTCTCTAAAAAGCTCCACAAATTCCTCCCAACTTATCATATATTGGGCACATCCCATAACCTGTCCTGACGTTGCCCACGCCACCATCTTTCGGCTTCTCCATCCAACACAAAAGTAGCTAACAATGCTCTTCTTTCATCATGACATGCCATGCTATCTAATATTTTCTTTATCCTCATTAGTTAGTTATCTGCTTCAATCCTTATGCTTTTGAGTAAGCTGAAAGTCCATTTACACTCTTCTAAAGCTTTAAATTAATATTGAGTATTCATCAATCCCCAAAGACACCAACTACTGCCTGATCGATCCCTTTAATCTCAAAAAGTGTTTGTAGCACTTTTCTTCTGCAGTATCGAACAATTGTGGTACATACCTCGACAATGCAGTAAATTCTGCTTCATACTGTATGACCTCCTTCCCTCCTTGCCTCAACTTGATGAACCCGTACTGCATCCGTCTTTGAACGGATAGGAGTACAAACCACTCTATAAAAATCTCCACAAATTCCGCCTAACTTATCACTATGTTGGGCACATCTCATAACCTGTTCTGACACTGCTCACGCCACCACCTTTCAACTTCTCCATCCAGCACAAAAGTAGCTAACAATGCTCTTCTTTCATCTTGACATGACATGTTATATAATATTTTTTCTATCCTCATTAGTTATCTGCTTCAATCAGGTCTTCAGTTCCCTTGAATAAAGATGAATGTAGATCTTGAAATATCTTCAAATACTTATTCACAACAACTGTATCATTTCTAATAGGCTACTATATGTACTGCTGAATCAGCAGAGTCATAGTTGCCATCATCTGGGTCAGGACATTCATGTTCACATTTATAATAAGTTGTATTTTTGTGTTCTCTTTTACACTCTCTTCTTCTATGATTTCAATTGTATCAAATGAATATAATTATTAATTTGAGTTAACTTAAATTTTTAATTTTGATTATTATTCTAATTTTCTTATAATTAACCTATTGGCTCTTTCATCTAGATTTCATTATTTAATTATAAACCTTGGTTCTAATACTACTTTTGTCATGACCGGATCCGTGGCTTGGAGTTAGCTAACGGGAGTATCGACGGTCCAACGGTAAGAATTAATTTTTTTCATATTTATTTTCAATAATTAATCATTAACGAATGAAATAGTACTAATTAAATTAAATCATTATATTTAAATTTATCTTGTTACTTATTGTCCATGTCTTTTATAAATATTTTTTCTTTTGTCGCTCATTTTTTAGTCACTTAGTTAAACCTAAAATGTTAATTTAAAATAACAATAAACTAAACAAAACTAGTGAATACTCATACTATTAAACTACAATAATACAATGATAAGAAAGAAAAATACATGTCACCTAAACTTTTTAATAAATCAATATAAATATTTGATGTTATTCAATGAATCTTACAATATCAATAACATATCTATATCATTCTATATCATGTACAACTGTCACAGGAATATATTCTAAAAATTGTATCACTTATAGTACTTCAATATTAATATTTTTTTTTTCAGTTACGTGCATGGGTACGTTATCATCCTCTGCTAGTACCTTAAAACGGTATCTCTATCATAGTCATTCATGTACATATAAACAGTCAATATAAATATATTATTCATATGTTCATCGCATTCAATCCATTATACTATATATAATATACATCAATGCATGTGACTAATAAAGGAAATAATATATAAATCAAAATAAAACTTGTAAAAGTATTATTATTTACTAATGCAAAAATAGTTGAGAAGATCTAAATTATTATCATAGATTAGAAGTACGAGTACTCACCTCAATGATAGATGGTCAGTTTGCTCTTAACTTGTGTTACTTATATCGAATTATTATTCATGAAATATAAAGTATTCAATCATCACTTTACTTAATTATGTTTTAATTTAATTATCACTTATTGTTGTATTGTACTACTTTAAGATTTCAATACTTAAACTTTTAATTTTAATTATTGTGATTAATATTAATATATATCTTATTAATTTATACAAAACACTTTTAGAATTAAAATTCTAACATTTCTTCGATCCAGAAATGATACTTTTATTGTCTGAATCAAATGCACTTAAGTTTAATCATTTAAATCATAAATATATATATATATATATATATATATGCGGCGGGTGGGGGCGGTGGATGGCTGTTGGCATCCTGATTATGCTGCAGTTGGGGGCACATTTAGAGATTTTGAGGTTAGGTATCTCTGTTATTTCACCTCTCCTGTTGTCGCTGACAACCTCTTGGCCACGCCTGTTGTTGCTAACAACCCTATTGGCCACGGAATGTTAGGGGTTTTTCTGGCTTTAATGGTGGCTACTGTTTTTAATTTTTCTTAAATTTATGGTCAATTTTCATAAAATTGAGGTGGAAACTGATTTTAAATTGCTCTATGATACTGTTTTAGGTATCTCTCCTCCCCTCTGGGATATATTTTGTACTTTTAAACATATTTTAACTTTTATGGCTGAAAGGCATCTTGAGGTAAATTGGAAATTCATTCATAGAGAGGACAACTCCCCTATTGATTGGTTAGCCAAGCATACAGGGGAGGTCTGCCACGTCGGTATTTCCCTCTCTGCTTCTCTCAGACGCCTCCTCATTGGGGATAACTTGAATATGCCTTATGTCTGTATTTAAGTCTCTCTCCTTTTGCGAGATTTTATTATGCTTGGCAGGTTTCCATGATTTTGCTGCAGGCCTGTTCTTGTTTCCCTGCTTTTTGTTCCTGATTCCTGTTTTTGTTTTGTTCTCACGTTTTCTACCGGTTACCGCTATTTTGGACCTCTATGCTCTACGCTCCTGTATTTCAAACACTTTTTGGTTGCTCGTGGGAATGCTTTTGGAGAACTCTACTAACCTGAAGACACTTTTTGTACATTTTTTTTTCTATTTTTTTACATTTCAAGTTACACTACAACACAGGTTTACTTATTTTTGGGTTTTTGTTCTTTGGTTTTGGGTATACCTGTTATTTTTGGAGTTTTCTTTTTGTGTGAGTTGTACTGTGGGGAGAGGAACCCTTAGGGGTGAGTCAAATGTATTTTTTTTTTGTTTTCATAGACGGGGATCCCCCCCCTCCTATTTATGTACTTTTTCTTTTAATTAACGCGTAGAGAGTCACCACTCCAAAAAAATAAATAAATAAATAAATATAT
>NW_018227357.1:100945-109249 GCF_001263595.1 Phalaenopsis equestris
TATATATATATATATATATATATATATAACTTAAATAAATTCACTGGCTAAAAACCCCTCTCATGCACGCGTGTTCTCTGAACTTCCTCCCTTGGCTCGATCGCCGTGAGAGATCCGGATTGAGGGCTCTGACTTTGGCTTTAACTTCAGCTTCGACTTCCTCCCGACAAACGCACGAAATATGCCTTTCACCTCTTCCCGTGATCGCCTACGCCGAATGCCTCGGATTTGGCCAGCTTCCTTCTTCCTCTATGCTCGACTTGTCTTGCCCACTTGAAGCTCGACGGAGTCATGAGAGTGTCTCGACGTTCTCTTTGTCTTCGCATGACACATAAGCTCTGCTTGAAGTTGCGTCTCAACGATGCAGCGCAGCCGCCATTCGACTCTTAGGTAAGCCGTTGCGCCTTCTGCGACGATTTTATAGAAATTGCATCCTTGAATTTTGACGCTCTCTTCCTCTCCTCCCTCTTTGGTTGCCTGACTTTTCGCTTCTCCCTCTCTCATGCTCAACTCTTCGTTTCCTCCCTCTCTCTTCGACTCCCCTCCTTTGGATAATAAAATGGGACGTTACACAACTGGTTCTACTGAGATTAACAATGAATGCAACAAACTAACTAGCTCCATTGATATTTTTTAAGTTTAATTGTCTTTAATCATTGTGGATGATAGAGAAATGATGTGAAGATTTGTACTGAGATAGAGAATATATATGACGAGTAAGTTTAGCCAATTTACAGGTTTCATACTAATGAAACTTTGAATTTTTATTAATAAGAAGATAGAGTCTAACGTTGCAACATAGTGAAAACTGGGATGACCAAGACGACAGTGATGTAATAAAATCTGACTTTCAATAAGACTCGGCCATATTTGGAAGAGTGACATCTAATTTAGTTTCACTAAGGTTTTGCTTTTGTCCATCTGTCATAACATTGTCCCGCCATTCTTTTAGTATTCCAGTAAAACCACAAGTGAGCATTCTAGCCGCTTTAGGAGCAGTATTTTTTCTAGATTGTGTTGCGGTAGCATATATTAGAATTTTATGGGTTGTTTATATAATTTTCTAATCTGATAGGACGAAATAATTCAAATTAGATGCCAAAAATTAGAGAATAATGAAAAAAAAAACACCTGAAAACATTACAAGTTGGGGCTCAATCATTAAAAATTGAGGAAAAAAAACCAGAAAACATTAGGAGCCCGTGATTATCACAAGGTATATATTTACCTTGTGCAATCCAATATCAGAAATGCACCTTCTGCCTCCTCAATTCAGATATCATCACCAAACATATCATATTACACATCTAACAACTAAACTTCAAATTCTAAATGCATACCACACAAATATTATGCATTACATATCCTACACGTAAACTTCAATTTCTCCTATACATACAAAGAACACATGAAACACCTAAAATAGTATGCATACATACCAACCAATTCTTATGCATTTACACATAAAACGTCACCTGTAATAGTATGCACAAGCTTTGCATACATACCAACCAATTCGTATGCATTTACACATGAAACACCTTAAAGGCCACCTGCAATAGTATGCACAAGCTTTGTATACATACCAACCAATTTGTATGCATTTACACATGAAACATCTTAAAGGCCACCTCCAATAATATGCACAAACTTTACATGCATACCAACCAATTTGTATGCATTTACACATTAAACACCGCCTGGAATCATATGCAAAAGATTTGCAAACATACCAAACTTTTCTATGAAAATAATCTGCCTCAAATTCACTCAAATTCACATATGCATATGCATTTTAATTTTACAATGTGTTTATCTTTTCTTCCAACCACACTAGATTTTCAAAACTCCTGGAAAAGAAATGTAATGCTCTCTACTATTGTCAACAACTAAACAACACCATAATGAAGATGATCAACAAGTGCAAGTGATATTTAAGCATTATAAAATAGTTGATTCTATTCTACCATGTTAAAAAATTTTAATTAGGAAAACTTGTGAAAAGCATATTCAAAAACAAAGTTTCATTCCGTTTGAAGTCATCCTTAATGAAAGAATAACTAACAATTTTTTGCAAGGGGATCTTATCAGCCTATCCACAATGGGCCATAAAGCAAGTATAGACTACTTGAGATTGAGTCAATTCTGAGTAAACTGCTTCCTACTCAAACAAAAACATAATCTCATCTACTTTGGGTTTTATGAGAACACATTAGGCTACATATAACATGAAAAGTAGCAAATCTAAAATGGATCTCATAAACAACAAAGAATGTCAGAGCTACCTTCCATGCCCGATAATTGAATAACAGTTCTTTATCTAAGGATTATCCCTCCCATATCCAAATGAGTGACTCGGTCAACACATTATCCTTGGGTTAAATATTTTCTTGATTTTAGTATTGCATAAAAGAGTTATATTGGATCAAAAAATTTAGAAGCGGGGATATTCAAAACCTTAGGTATCTCATTTCAAAGAGATCAAGTTGACTCCAAATTTTAAAATTCTCTCTCTTGGCCAGACACATAAGGAGAAGCCAAACTAGCAAAAGCTCACTTCACTCTGCCAAACAAACTAAACAACACAAAAATCTGCAAAGTTGGCCCCAAAAAATATGAAAATCTCAAAATTTAATAATGTGCCCACATTATTAGTTAGACTAGACTGGAGCGTTTAAGAATTTTCTATAAATTTCATCATGGAGAATTTATATTACTGGTTTGAGGCTTAATACTATGCAAGCCCCGTGATTAATTAATCCTCTAAAAAGAATTCTCAAATATATCGAGAGGATCAGTTTTTTGGTTATGCAGATGATGTATTACATTGTAGTCTTCAGTTATTTTCATGTAGGCAAAATATTATTTTCTTCAATTATATGATGGTACCAATTGTGAATTCAATCATCCAATGAAATGTGAACAACAACCAAAATGGGTTAGATCCAAATATGCACCGCAACCATTCACTAAAAAATTGTTCATTCGAACATGCTCCCATGAAGGCCAATTGCACTACAAGCATAACTTGCTCTTGGCAAATCAAACCAAAGAAACATACTGAAATGGCAAGACAAAAACCCCAACACAGCAACCTACTGAAATCACAACTGGAAAGAAGAATTTGAGAAGAGGAGAAGGAACATACTGAAATGTCAAACACATTCAAAAAACGATAAAATTGCATACAGCAAATCATTCGAAAGCCTAACATTACTCAAGAAAATCCGATGAACGAAATCCAACTGCATGAGCACCAACTAAAGAAAATCATTCCATACAATACTTACTGATCGACCGTTACGAGAGGGTATGAAGGAATTTTAGGGTAGATGTGAGGCGAAGGACTAGTGAGGAGTCGAATCAAGCACGAGAGCTCGAGGGATTTGGTATCGCGTTAGGGTAGAGGAGAGAAAAGACAGCGAGATAAAACGCAGCGAACAAACGCGGGCCACAGGGTCGATCCCGCGGCCGCATATACTATACACTCGAAAGGCGGGGTTACGAAAACATCACCCGAACGCGTTAAACAAACACGTGGGCGGCGTTTTCATAACGTCGTCGCACCAAATAAGCGCCCCCAAATGGGCACTTAGTTTCAAGTGGCCATAAGAAAATGATTTTTTTTTCATGTTGGAAGCTCCTTATTTGCCCTTGAGGAAGTGGGAGCTTAAAATAACCATCCATTGGTCATTCCAAGCCAACTCAAGGCCAATCCCAACTCTATCCAAAAGTAAAAAATTTCGATTGGGTTGGCAGTAGACTGGTGCGGGTGCGCCAGGCTGATCCCAGCCTTCGTGCGGGTGCGCCAAGCTTTGAGCGCCAGGGCACCGCCAACACCCTGGTGTCAGGGTGCAGGTACTTTAGTGCAAATGCATCAATCTCATTGGCGCGGGTATGTCAAGCTTTTGTTTTTGCGGGTGCGCCCATTTCGAGCCCGAGTGCGCTAAGCAAAATGCTAGGCACGGGTACGCTCGACGAAATTCCTTTTCTTGTACCCTAAACGCACATCGGAGAGCCTGAGTGGATGTTTTGAGTTACAGAATATTATGTATGAATGAAGTATGGTTTTGTAGCTTTCGAATGGATATCCTACACCTGTGACATCAAAAGTTAATGGCAACAATATTTAAATAATTCGACAAGTTGATTTTATACTCTTTCTTTAATTTTGAAAATTTTCTTCGTAATTTGAAAATAAAGATTTTTAAAAGAAATATCTTTTTTAGATTGATTTCTTGACGGCCTAGATTTATTGACTTGGATTACTTTGTTAATAGAAAGTGTTTTTCTTCAATACTAATCGTTGTCCACCATTTTACTGCATAATTTCGAAATTAACATCTTCGATTTAAAGAATTGTTATGAATTTCAAGATTTCATGACCAAATTCATGGAATTTGGCATTGAGTGCATAAATATCGGATTGGCCTTCAACTAAAATTTATGTTGGAATTTTAGAAATTTGAGCAGAAGAGTCTACCTAATTAGAATATGCAAATTTAATTAGAGGTGAAAGGATTTGAATTGCAGCTCCGCAATCATCCCATCATTGGTAAAACTAATGTGAAGTATTATCAGATAAAATTTCTAACATCATAACAAAATTCATAAATGCTTTCGATGGTGATTAATAATACTAAAAGCTTTGTGTATAGCTTCAATGTAAGTCCATTAATTACATGAAATAATTTGTTTATATTGGGATTTGAATTTCGGTACTCATTTTTTTTAATTTGATGGGAAATAAGTCATGATAGGCTTTGAATATTTTAATTCTTGATTCTGGTAGTCATTTTTTTTAATTTGATGGGAAATAAGTCATGAGAGGCTTTGAATATTTTAATTCTTGATTCTGGTAGTCAAAGTGCAAGGAGTTGCTGCCCTAGTCTAAAGTTGAAGCAGTTGGCAAGGAGTTCTTTCCCAAAGATCACATAATTTTTCGATTTATGTCATATTAATCGATTCACCGACATTAGCCTCCAAAGACATGATCAAGAGTAAATAAATAGACATGGTATGAATGGGACTATTATTTCGCCAGTGGAGGATTTATCTCGTCTTCTTGACTTTGTTGGGCAATTTCAAACTTGTCTGCCACTGTTGGTTGACAGGTAACTACCTTGGATAAAAGAGATCCCCCTGAAACAAGGGATCACTTTTGTTCCTACATGGAAGTCTGTGCCTAATTCCCAATTATGTAATGATCAGTTCAAGCAGAATGCGGTTCAGCAAGGGATTAAGGGATATAAGAGTGTAAACTCTTTCTTTCCTGCTTTCTTGTTTGAGCTGGGTGCCTATGGATCGCTTGTTCAATTTATACACAAAGAAGAGTGGTCTTCTGGTATTCTGTGGCCTCATCGTATCAGGTATGCTCTTGATCCTCTGAACTCATGGTTCTCCGGACAAGATCTGGATTATTATGAGAGGGCTATAGGCCCTCAAGTTCATTCGATTACTGAAGCTACTCCTGGTGCGCTGACTGGTAGACTTTCACAGTCTGTCCAACAAGGTACCAAGAGGAGGATTTTCGCTAGAGGGAATTCTCTTCATCAGCGTCTTTTATCACCAATTCATGATTGGTTGATGGAGATCCTCAAATTCATACCTATGGACGGAACCTTTAATCAGGTATCCCCATTGTATAGGCTTGTTATGAGTCTGAACTGTCAGAGTCTAGATTTCTCTAATGCTACTGATAGGTTTCCTCTCTTAGTTATGTTTGAAATATTTCAACATTTCTTTGGGAGGTCGTACTCATCTGCTGTTGTCAATTCTACATTGGCAACCATAATTCTATATTGGCAACCAATTCTTTGACAGTTTCTTTATGTCGAAAAAATAAGAAGGGAGTCCTGTCTGGTGTGTCTTTTGTAGCAAGACAACCTCTGGGTTATCTGGCCTCTTGGCCTTTGTTTGCGCTATCTCATCATTTTATGATTTGGTATGCTGCGGAGAAGGTTGACCCTGTACCCTAGTGTTTCGACAGATATGATGTTGTAGGCGATGATGTTGTCATTGTTGACGACTTAGTTGCTGATCAGTATATTCAAGTTCTTTCTGAATTGCAGGTAAAGATTTCTTTAATGAAGTCTTTGCGTACTTGAACTGGATCAGTTGAGTTTGCAAAACGATTCTTTGTTTCAGGATTGACAGTTGATCTGTCACCTGTTTCAAGAAATTCTCTGATGAACTCGCATCACCCGTATGGGTGTGTTAGTATCATGGATCGTCATCGAGTCCAGAGGTTTAGCACCCTCTGTCGAATTCATGGCGCATCTTATAGAGTTTTGAATCGTTTACATTGTCTAAAAGCTTTTCCATTTTCGAGAAAGTTCAGAAGAATTTCGATTTTGTATCAAAAGAAATTGTTTTATTCTTTTCCAGGAGGGTTCTCTTTTCTGGTTTGGTAGAGGTGTGCCACTACATCCTTATATCTTAGGTCATTTGCTCGAATTTCTTCGATTTCAACTTAGACCGAAAGATATTAAGCTTGCTCCTTGGCTTTCTTATCCATATTCTAAAGTTCAGCAATTTGACGAATATTCAATCCTTCGTGGTTGGATGCGTCAATAGTGTTCATACCTTTGTTGGTGCTCTAATGTCGCTATGTCACCATAGCTGACCCTTGAGGCTAGACTATCAAGACCATCAATCATTATTAGTTACAAACGTACCAATTCTGATCAAAATTTCAAAAAATTTGAGCATAAAAAATCCAAAAGCTACCCGACTTACTAGATCCTTTACATAAAAATAAGGGTAAGAAGCAATTTTATCCATCTCTGAATGTACACCCAATGGATTATTTGATCCATATTGATGCAATGCGGCCAGATGAAGAAGACTGGCGCCTACTAAAAGAAAGGGGAACACCTACGTGAATTCTGAAGCTCCCAATACTAATCACGACTAAGAGAATTTTTAACGGACCATGATAGGCTACATGCAAAACAAATGTAGGAAATTACCTTTTTTTGTGTTTAGTATAAAATAAAATGAAATGAATATAAAACCCATCTTTGGTGATATCGGTATTGGCATCGGCTAAGCAGAATGTATGTAAATGTTTCAAAAAAAAAAAGGGGGCATTTTCATGCATACCACCTAATTCTTATGTATTTACATATCAATTACCTAAACTTCACTTTCTCACATTTATACCACTCAAATCTTTCATATCTCATTCAAATTACTATCATTGTAACTTGAATACATCTTTTCATATATATAGATAAGTTAACATATATGTAAAAATTGAGGTTTAGATGTCAGATACATAAATATATAGGAATTAAGTGTTATGTATGTAAATCTTCCTAGCATTTAATACTATCATCAAGTTTTGATTTGATTCTTTTATATTTTTAATTTTCTAATGTTTTAAACAGATTGACAAAATTGTGGATGAGGCATTCGGACTGGTGGATCAGAAGAAAATACTACAGCCGGAGCAGCTCAAGAAAATGATGACTGATATTCTCGGTAGCCTAATGCTTCAGCTGGAGGGTAATCCTATCTCAATATCTTCCGATTCAGTAGTTCATGAGCCTCTTACTTCACCATCTACAGTCTTTTCTCCATCATCTTTATCTCTGCAGTCTGATATAGAATGATTAGAAAGGAATTAAAAACATTTACTTTGTCACATCAATGATATGATGATTACTATAGCATGTATAAGTTAATTTTAATATACAACGCTACTATTATTTTATTGTTTTCTACTATTTTTTGGGAGCTCTACATTTCGATTTCTTAATTTTTATGTATTTGCATATCTGACAGCTATATTTGTATATTGTGGTGTCTTAATCACATTTAAACTCGTGCAGTATATTTCACTTTAGAGAGTTAATATTACTTGTATTTTCTTATGTGATTTAAAGTTTTGAAATGCACTTACTTGTAACATATGCTGGGTAATGAGCCGAATTTGAGTCGACTCGTGGCTCGTTATGTTCGATTTCGAGCCAGCTTGGCTCAAAATTGAAACTTGCTTGTCCCAGCTCAAAATTGAACTGTGTTGGCTCAAAATTGAGTTATTTGACTTTGATCCAGCTCGAAGTTGGCTCAATTTGGCTAGAAATCCAAATAACATTACTCAAATTGAGTTATTTGAAACTGTTTCATCTTGAAATCAGCTCTTATCTTATTATATTTGATTTTATTAGCATTATATATAATTTTAATAAATAAAAATACTTCGAGCTGATTCTTGTATGACTTGAATCCAATTTAAAATTAGAATGAATGTTCGGGCGATTAATGATCTTTGAGCTAAATTTACAAGCTTACACAAAA
>NW_018227357.1:111079-122509 GCF_001263595.1 Phalaenopsis equestris
TGAGATAGAGAGAGAAAGAAGAGATAGAGAGTGAATAAAAGAGAAGAGATTGGCTAGATATAGAGATAGAGAGAGAGAGAGAAGAGCATGCAGAAGGGAAGAGAAGGGCGTTCAAGTCTTCCCTTCCCCACGTCACTCATTTGTTAAGAAATGGGAGGGATTGGACTGTCCTCTGCTACTCATTTTCAGAGACTTACCTTCACATTTTTAATAGTTAAAAATAAAAAATTATTTTATTATATTTTTCAATTTTAATTTTTTTAGAATAAATCATATTTACTTTAACAATGAGTCAGTGATACAAGAAAATATTATACACAATTTAATGATACTATGATAGTATTGTGCTGAATATCATCTTAATACCATCAAATTCGCTCATATCAGAAAGAAACTAAAATAATTTCTTACAAAACATAACTACATAAGTTTTCATAATATAAAATGATAAACTTTACCATATGATAAAATTTATAATCCATAAAATAAATATATTTATAAAATTTTGAGATTATTTTAATAAAAATAGAGAGAGAGAGAGAGAGAGGAGAGAGAGAGAGAAGGCGCAGCCATATCTTTTTTTGATATCTTTAGGCAATCTTTTGTGATCTGTGATGTGGAGAAGAGCTAGGAGATGATTACACTATAGAAAAGGGCTTGTTTGTGTACCCAACTCTACATGAAGAGGGTTCTATAAGAGGTATATCTTAGGGTTTATATTTTTATGTTTAGGGTTTGCATGAATGGATGGGGAGAGTAAAAACATATATAAATAAGCATATAGACTCATGATGGCGGTGTCAATATCAGGAAACATTTGGCACTACATGTAAAGTTTTCACTTTGGGTTCTGTAACTCAGAACTCACATGTTCCAATGGCTAGAGATAGAAAGAGAGAGTAGTGAGAGATTGGCTAGAGAGATTGAATGTCCTTTACTTTTTCATTTCAGTGGATAAAAATTCAGAAAATAAGGATTTAAATTCATATAAAATATAGTCATAAATATGATTATGAATTTTTAGTTAAAAAAGGACTGAAATGAGAGAACTGCATCTTGCATTCATTTGGTCAACAATTGACAACTTTTGATTTTTTTACTTGATTTAAGTTTTTTTTTTTTTTTTAATTTTAGAAAGATTTACATTCGTACATCCCAATTTCTATGTATTTACATTTCTAACACCCAAACTCGGAACTACTTTTGCATACATACCACCCTACCTTTGTATTTCATATTTTAAAAGTTAAAATGAGATATGAAATATTTGAATTTTATAAATATAAAAAATAAAATTGTAAGTGTTATATGTGCAAACACATAAGAATTAAAGGCCTTAATTACCTATTTTTTTTTTTTTTTTTTTTTTGAAAAAAATAAATCTCTTTTTCTCCATAAAAAATTAAGTTCTCAATAAATAAAGAGGCCTTAAATTTCTTTAATTTATTTAAAACACTTATTTTATAAAACACTTTTTTTATATAAGTATATTTTTAAAACATAGGAAAATTACAAACATACCGCTTAATTCCTATGTTTTACACATCTATCATCTAAACTTCAGTTTTTGCATATTTATATCATCTTATTTATTAAAAAACTTATAGATATTCACATAAATAAAATTTGATGGTATTTATGTAAATAATCATATTTTTTCCACGCCGGTCTAGAGAGAGAGAGAGAGAGAGAGAGTCATGTGAACTGAAAGAGTGATCACTTTCTTGGACTCCTGCAGACTGGAGATAAGTACATACGATTTAAAGCATCATTCTTTTATTTTTTATTTTGTTTAATATCAAAATGATTTTTTATTTTTAGCATGCTTTGGTCTGTAAATTTGATCAGTAACCAACATATTTATTAAAAATAATCAAACCTACTGTACTTTCATGACATCACTCTTTTTAAAGGGGGTTCCGACCATGCACTTTAATTTGAATGATTATAATGATTTATTTTATTATATCTACTTTAAAAAAAAATTTTAATCATTTAAAATATCATTTTCATTGGCATTTAGAGAGGGAAATATATATGTTATGTATAATAAAATGGTATAAATGTAAATATTGAAATGTAGGTCTTAGATATGTGAACTCACTGGAATTATGTGGCATTAATCCTTTTTCACAATGTTTATCCTTGCCCTTATCTAGGAGAATTTTTTTTTCCTTGTTACATATTTGTGTTTTATAGAATGGTTAATCATGTGAAACAAATATGTGATTCTCATGTTTGTCCCCAAGTGCATGTTTTATGAGCTATCATATTTTGATCATATCGTATTAATTTTGTATGATTATTCTTTATAGAATTTCTTATGTGATGATTTCGTCCATAACAACATATAGTATATTAGCAGTGTAACATCATGGCATGTTGAACACAACTTATGCTATCAATAATATAATTGACGGATTTATCTTAGCAGTCAATTTATGTATCACGTAACTAGGGGGAGCTGAAAGGATTTTAGATAGAGCATTTAGTTTTTTTTTTTTCGATTCAATTTATTGATTCAATTGTGCATTAGAAGATCAAGAGTAGTTCATGTGGCACTAACTTGAAGCATGTATAGATTTCAACTAGAGCCTAATCAAGCTTTTTTTTCAATAGTTCATTATGAGATTTGGATACTTGGTGCTGATGATGAAATCAAATCTTGATATATTGCTCTTATTCATGATACACTTCTATGTTTGATTTAACTTAACTCTAATAAACCTAGCTCTAATTGTTCGTACTCCACAAAGTAATGATTTCGATAATTATGCATATGGTTACGAGAAATATGTGACAAAACTATCTTGATATGAATCCATCAAAAGTGTTCATGCTCAATAACTTCACTAAAAGATTTTTATAATTATCCTCATGGTTACCTACTTAACTATTATTCAAATTAATTCAAACTTGGTACTTGACACTTTAGTTAGAGGTTTGATGATTTAGTCCTTAGAGGCTATATGAGATTATGTTGAGAGATATTGATTTTAAGGAAATAATATGAAGGATGCCTCTAGCCTAATAGAATTCAAAAGAGGTGTAGAATGAATGTAATGGACATCAACATTCAACAAAAGAACCCCTGAATAGGATCTTTGGTAGGTAGGATAACTAAAAGTCGTGACAAAAACCCCTTAATAAAGACATCTAAGACATGAGCTAGAAAATATTAATGTAAGCACCAAAAAGTAATGATGCTCATAAAATGGCATATAACAAAGATGTCTAAGATCCAAAATGAAGTGTTAGATTAGGTGAATCCTAAGTTATTAGAATATTGGATTTGAAGAGATATATAATTAAATTTTAAGACATAAGTGTTGAATACTTTTAGAATGTCAGGCCCCGTAATGCCCATGAGTTCACATAAGCTAAATAAGATCTATGTAAGAAAGGTGAAAGAAAAAAATGGATGTAATCTTCAGTTCTGAGTAATATGTTCTACCTTTTGATCCCCTTCAACAGAGAGGACTTAGGATATGATTTGACAAAAAGAGAATACCTGAGGGTTCCGTGGGAGTCACGCCGCAAGGTGTCTGGTGAGAGTCTTTTTTTTTTCCTCTAGCCTCCTCTCTCTCTTTTCTTTTTTTATAAACATCTACAAAAATATTAAAACAAAAATTATGTTACAAAGAAATATTTTCACAGTGACTTGATAAAAAGAACATGACGTGTGTGTTATGCAACTCATACATAAAGATGTGGCATATATCAATCATTGGCGTCAGCTGGCTTATGCATTTTTATAATTATAAGGGCTATCAGGAGGTGGGCTTAGCTACTAAATTTGATTGCTCATTTCGCCTAACAGATTGGTTAGATCAGTTTGACGAGCTAGTTTGTCTAAACAGTTTGACGGGCTAGCTTGTAACTAGTGCAAGATGGCTTGCCATCAATGAGTTAGGTTGGCGAGTCACCCTAATGGGTTACTATGATAAAAGTCATATATTTTAGATAACTGGGCCGACCCAAAATCACTAGGACTGTTAAGTGAAAATTTTGGCCCATGAAGGCTGATTTTTGTGTACACATAGTTCACTGATTCTATTATTCCTTCAACAGGTCACTATAAGAAGAATAAGAGAATGAAAAAGTCAAGTTTTTATATCACGGCTTGCTAATGTAAGTGGTAAGAAGCATCGACTCAACAAGTTGCTGGCATTTCTCAGGAGCCAAATAGTAGGATACCATATAGACATATCTAACGTGATCTTGAAATATGCTTTGAACTGATTAATGTTTATAATTTAATCCATAATTGTTGAAACTGGGTGCCACTCTTACCAAGCTTTGACTTTTCTTCTCTCTTAAAGACTGTGGTTTTTCTATAGGGAGTAATTTTTTTCCACTACTTTCAAACTTATATTATCCTTCTTATGGGGAGCCTTATCTATTCTACAGGGAGTAGTTTTCTTAGCATATGAGCGTAGACAAGACTTCTCCTCATCTATGAGCTGTGGCTCTCTCCCTGAGAGTGGACATGAGCTAATGAGCTTTATAATTCCCACTTTTTGACCAACATGGATGTTCAAGGAATACATTTTATAGTAATGATGAAAGTAAGTGGATTTTGAATAATTCCCTACATCAATAGGTCTGATGGAGTTAAGTGGATTTTGAAAACTTCCTTGTATCAATATAACTACAGATGTTCGCTCTTTATGTTACGGTCTTCATTTGTAGAAGAATATATGTTTTATGATTTAAAATTAGAACATGATGTGTCCTTAGACCCCCATTCTAACAGTGTTATCCTGTCAATGAGAAGACATAATAAATAAACTCTTAAAATCTTTACTTCCAATAGCTATAGGGTCTTATTAAAGGCTAACTATCTATTAGACGTATAAGGCATCATGTAGAGGTTGGAGACCCGTTGTACAAGAAATTTTTTTTTCTTTCTCCTTTGATTTAAGTGCATTTTCCTTCAATATCCTAGGATGAAGGTGAAGGTTTACGGAGATACACTGTGGGCGAACGCCCTCTATATGAGGAAGGAGATCGTGTTTAGTGAAGAGGAAGTGCAAAAGATAAGTATATCATTTCGGGCAAAAATAATCAAGGAAAAGGCTCCTTCAGGATCCCTTTTGAAAGGATACTAGTATATTGGGCTTTTTCTTAAACGAAGCAAGAGAAGTTTCTCTAATCTAAATAAAGGTAGCACCCTCGCCACGAACTGGTTCGATGAGGGGGCATCCACATTGATCTAAATGACCTCGCTAAACAACAAACTTTTGAAATATTCAACATCCTAAAGTAGAATAGTGGAAGTGTACTTCCTGAACTCAACCTAGGCAGTAATGATGCTATATATATTATGCTTCCACATAAGTGATAAGATTTGAGATATTGGTTAATCTTAATATGATTTTCTCATGATATTTTTAAATGAAGATGCATTAGTTGATCATAGAGCTGGTTTGGTGATCACTTCCATGGGTTTAAGAGAATAATGACGACTGCTCTGAAGAATGTGTGCAAAAGTAGAAGTCATAGGAACATCCCCACGTTGACTTGTCTTTAATAGGTAACCTGATCTTTACTGATAAGAATGATCCATCATTTATGGCTGAATAATATTTTGTACTTGTAAAGATTCAAAGTGAGAAAGAGGAATGAGATATTAGACATGAGAATGTTGATTACATATACTTACAGGTATCAGTCATGGCTTGTAGCTTTTCAGGGGAAGCACTAATGTCTACTGACATAAGGTATGTGTTTGTTGACCCAACTATGGACCATTCAAATAAACAAAGAATGGATTACGAGAATTTCATGGTGACTTGGGAGAATGGTTGACAAATGTAAAGAAGGCCACCAAAATGCTAGATAGTGCATTGTGAACCTTGAGGCTAGAGAAATAATTGTTGAATTGAATTTTAAGTAACATATTATCGAGGTAGAAGCAATGTTGGAGGTCAAGATTGATGTAAGATCCAAGAAGCGGTCAAGCTCTAAGCCATATTAGAGGAAAATTTATAGACTTTCAAAGATACCCAATTGTTGTTGGAAGAGTTAGAGTCCATGCTTGTTTATCACCAGCCACAACTTGAGCCGAACCAATCAGCTTAGCTCATGCCCGAGGGTGGCTAGTTTTGCAATGTCTCCTTCATTCTGATAAGATTAGTTTGAATGATGTGATGCAGTAGAATCTTCATTTTTTTGTTTAATTTTTTTTTCTTTGTTTTTTTCATTATGTACTAATTTATATGAAATAAAGATTATCAATTTATTTATTTCACTCAAGCTCATTTTAACTTCTTTTTCTATCTCTCTTATTGCTTAGCCACTAGGCATTTCGTTATATATTTGACTTTTTTTAGCAATGTCCATACATTTTACCTTTCCATTATTGTTTCTCACATTTTAAACAGAAATGTATAAGCAGTTAAAGTCTATCCTTCTTTTTTCTTGGGAAAGTATATCAAGAAGGATATTCATGTATAAGTGTTCTTTTGATGGAGATGAATATTTGTTTCATTTGTTTTCATTTGCATTTGTTGAGAGGGTAATACTTTTATCTTTTATGATCATGTGTTATAGTAGTATCCTCTCTTTATCGATGATGGTTACATGCATGGAGAATAATATTGTGATGTTTTTGTAGGCCTGGTTCTCGAAGGGGTCCCTAATGGATAATGAGGTGACTGAGGCATAATCAACTTACATTTCTTATAATTTCGTGATTCCATTACCAATCATAGAGGACAAAGTTTCTGACGGTGTTTATAAGTGTGAGCTTTATTGATTTGAGGACTAATGTTGCTTGGGTCTTTTGGTTTCCTTCATGTAGCATGATGGTGGACATTTTGCATTTTTATGGGCTGGTGTTAAAATAAGCCCTAACTCATTGTTGAGCAACCTGAAGATCATTATTTGTGCTCATTCACAATAGTTGTATTGCTCGATGAATCTATTTTGGAATCTCTTTACCCACAAAGAAGTCTTCATTATCTCTTATGTTAGCTCATTGAGTTGTTGTGTTACAAACTCTTTTTTGCAATCCATTATACTCCTATGTTTTTTCCTAATATTGAAATATCTATGCACTCACTACGCCTTTTAGAATGTTGAATTATTTTAGGATATTAGACTTTGTAATGTCTGTGAGTTAACATAACTTTAGAGAGACCTGAGTAAGGAAGATGAAAGAAGATGATGGATGTACTGCCTAGGCTTGAATTATATATTCTTCTTTTTGATCCCTCTCCAGTAGAGTGGAGATGATCCTATGGAATGACAGGAGGGTTTCATGGGATTCATGGTGCAAGGGCCTCTAAGATGAACCAGATAGAGTCCTTTCCTCTCCCTCCCTCCCTCTCTGTCTCTCTGCCTCCCTCTGTCTCTCTGCCTATTTTATACATGTACAAATAAATATTAAAATATAAGTCGCACTATATAGAAATCTATCCACAATGACTTGATGAAAAAAATACAACGAGCTTGTCAAGTAGCTCCTAAATGGGATGTGGGAGATGTCAACCCCTAGCATCAGCCTTGACTTTTGCATTCTTATAGTTACAAGTGCTGTCGAAGAGGCATTATTTCATCAAAACTAAAAAAATTGAACTGAACAAGTTTGATTGATTCGGTTTGGTTTCAAAATTACATTTTAGCTTTTAATTTTGAAAATCTTAATATTTGATTTTCGGTTATTGGATTGGTTTATATATTTGTTTAACGGAACAAATGAAAAACTGAAATTTAATTAGAAATTTTTATTATATTTTAGGGGCATTTACATACATACCACCCAATTCCTATTTATTTATTTATCTAACACATAAACTCCATTTTTTACATTTATACCACCCAAATCTTTCATATCACAAAAAAATACCACCATTTTAGCTTTTAAAAATTGAAACACAGCTTTTATGCCTATATAAGGTGGCAATTATGTAAAAAATAAAGTTTTGGATGTGTAAATACATAGAAATTAAGTGGCATGTACGTAAATTTTTCTATATTTTAAGTCAAACAAACTAAAATAATTAAATTTTATCATATATGCAACATTTGATAAAATTAAATTGATATTATGTTTATAAGATATGTAATTTATAATGTTTGTTCATAATCAAACTTCATCAAACAATTCAATTCGGATTTATTCATTGAACAATTTAAACCAAATTAAATTTTATTTCGGATGATTTAATTTTATCAAAATTTTGATTGGTTTGGTTGTTCGGATTTTAGATTAGGGTTGCAGTAAGTTTGACCAATTTTCAAATTGATCCAACCAAATCGACCAAATGCTCACCTCTAGTTAGATCGGTTTGGCAAACTAGTTCGCCAAGCTAAGTTCATCAAGTTAGCTTGGCAGCTAGTGCAAGAAAGCTGACACACTGACAAGTTAGTCTTGACTTTTGCATTCTTATTGTTATGAGAACTGACGAGGCCCGCTAAATGGATTACTTAAATAGAAGTCGTATCTTCTGGATAATTGGACTGACTTGGACCCATGAGGCATGTTAAATACACAAATGCTAAATTATTATATGCACAATAAGATAGAAATTACTTTTTAAAAAAAGTCCTAGATCCATATCTCATATTTTGGGAAAAATATTACATCATGACTCCTATAGTCATTCGGAGTCCAATGGTGGGGCGCCACATGTCAAGTCTATTCGGAGTCTAATGGTGGGGCGCCACTTGTCAAGTGGGCTCCACCATTTTTGACACTGACTAATACCAGTGTATTACGGTGAGACCCACATGACACGTGTCGCCTCACCATTGGACTCTGAACGCATCCACCATTTTTGACACTGACCAATACCAGTGTATTACGGTGAGACCCACTTGACACGTGTCGCCTCACCATTGGACTCTGAACGCAAGGTGCGTCACGAATCCTGATGTAATATTTTCTTCATATTTTGACTATCAAGTAAGCTCAAATTATATGAAACTGATAATATCATATATATAAATAATGAGCATTTCAAACACTTTTTTTTTTTTTTGGAAATAACACAATTTATAAAATATTTATGTTTGATTGTGTTTGTTTTTTACATTATTAATCTTCTAAATAAACCCATTTAAAAAAAAAATAAAGTAAAATCAAAATTTACTGCAATATTTAAGAAAAAACGAAGACAAATACAAATTAAAAAAAAGGATAAAATAAACAGCTATTATTCATAATAAAAAACTGCATAAATAATTATTAAGTGCCAATTATTAACAAAGCACACATGAAATGAAATGAAAATATTATGATATTCATCATAAAATAATTTTAATAAAGTCCGATAATAGATGCATCAATTAATTCCTTTATATTTATATTTAGACCATACAAGTCCTTTCACATAAACAATAAGAAAATGAAATATATTTTATTATATATAGATAATTATGTAAATTAAAATTAAAATATTAAAAATTTAAGACTAAAATATTGAACAGTATGTGTGTCAAAAAATTAAAATAAATATTTTTCAAAAAATTAAAATAAGCGAGAGAGATTCCTAGATAATGAGTTAGAGGCGGCAGGCAGGCGGAAATTAGCCCAGCGACGGAGAGAGAGAGAGTCATTTAAATGATGGGATTTTGATGGGAGAAATAAATAAAATAAAATAAAAATTAAGTAGCCGGCTGTTCATTTATTTATTCATTTTAGTATTATTTCAGTGCTTATATTTGCATGCAATTATGTCTTATCAAATTATGAAATGCAGGGTTTTGGCATTTAGCTGTTCTTCTTCAGAAATCGTATCTTTCTAATCGAGAATTTATTTTAATATAAAACACTTTTAAGAGATTAAAGCAAATTAATCATGTTTAAAATATGCTAATTCTTTTAAAAAAATTATTTGAAGCTCAGCTCGAGCTTGATTCGAGCTTTCAAAATCGTGTTCCCGATCAAGCTCATTTATTAATATCATATTTGAGTTTGGCTCGTGCCTGATTCAAATTCAGTTTATATAAAGATGTTGTGCTTATTAATAAAATGCACGTTTAACAAAATAAATAAGTTATAATCGAGTTTTATTTGAGTCGTTTGTATGAAAAGTTAATGAGTTATATTTAAGTGGTATTATTCATGAATGAGCTTTAATTGGGCTATAATGAAGCATTAATCAAGTTTATTATTGAGCTTGATCTCCATCTTTAAATTATATTATTTACGAGCATTTGTTAATCAGCTAATCATGAACAAGCTATATCTAATCAAGCTGGGCCAAGACAAACTTGTCAAACACTGAGATCATTTATTTTAGCTCAACGCACTTATACGATATCATGATCATGCAATGCATATTTTATAGAAGTTTGGATCTCACAAGGAAATTCATGAATGTCTGTGATTCAGTTGAATTAATGTGAAGTTGAGTGGCTCAAATGTTATGTCCAACTTTGCTTGATATGAATACATTTTTTAACTGCTATATAAAACATTTGTGCCACATGGATAGCTTTGGTCAAGGAAAAACTTATTCATCTTGCCTGTAAAATTGCACACTGTTGGAGTGAAGAAGCTTCTAAGATATGTTAAAGGCTAAAAATTTATGGAGGAAGCTTCACTTTTATTTATCACATGTACTTGGCTTGATACAAACTCAAAGGCTTCACCCCTATTTATACTAGTGACACCCCCTAAATTAATGACTAGGATTGTACCACTATAATTCTAATCTAATGGTTACAAATAATTTCATACCTACCACACATTATAGAATAAGTTTCTATATGAGACATGCTAAAATCAAGTTTATATTTCAACACCCCCTCTTACACTTGGTTTTGATACTCCAAGTAAACTTCTCATTTAAATAAAGTCTTCACCCTTGATTGGCTTGGTAAAAATATCTACAACTTGATCTTGAGACTTCACACACTGCAATTGTATCTCCTTTCTTTCGATGCATTCTCTGATGTAGTGATAACACATATCAATGTGTTTGCTTCTGTCGTGGAAAACTGAATTCTTTGTTAGCTCTATTGCAGACTTGTTATCGAAACAAATCTTGATCGCCTCTTCTTGTGGTAAATTTAACTCCTTTAATAGGTTTCAAAGCCAAATTGCATGGCAAACACATGAGGTTGCAACCACGAACTCTACTTCACAAGTAGAAAGAGTAACAGTTGGTTGTTTCTTCGACATCAAAGTGAAAGAAATGTCTCCTATGAAGAACACGAACCCTAAACACGAACCTTGCAGTGCTCTTTCTATCAGTCATGTCTCCAGCCCAATTACTGTCCCTATATCCTACAAGCTTGAAATTGTTGGATAATGAGTAAAGTAAGCAAAAATCACTTATACATTTGATATAACGAATAATTCTTTTAGCGATCTTCAAGTGGTGTCGGCACTATTTTTGGTATGGGGTTTGCCCGTAAGAAGCTGTCGGTCATTGAAATTGAAATCCCGTTGCCCGCTTCGGAAGGACGTTTTTTTTT
>NW_018227357.1:128281-128887 GCF_001263595.1 Phalaenopsis equestris
GGTTAGCCCCACTGCTTAGGTGTCAAGCAGAGGATCTCTTGGCTCAATTTTGGCAGAGGTGGCCTCTTGGCATCTTTTTGGGTTTTGGCCATGTGGGGGCTCACGGCTTTAGGTTTTAGCTTGGGTTAAAATGGCTAATCAAGGGTAGGATCAGGGTTAAAGCTTATAATGATAAATAAAAATGGCACCATAGAGTATGGACATGTGTCCTTGATTTAACCTCTTTATTATCCCTTCCAAAGATTAAAATTAAAATTTTTACCCATGAGATAAATATCAAGGTTAACCATGGGTTGATGGCTGGCTTTAAAATCAACCCTAGAGTCTAGGATGAGTTATGGTAGGGTTCATTTGATCATACCAAGCTCAATTGGTTTAGATTCGGTCATAAGTCCAAGAAGGTGCATATGAACAAATATTGTATTTGAACTAGGTTAGGCATGTCACTTGGCCCAATTAAATATGGCATTTGGTGTAGGAGACCATAATGAACAACTTTCATGAAGGGTGAAAGTCATTTTAAGGTCAATTGGTTAATCAATTTGGTAGATTTTTTATTTTTTACCCATTTTAAGCATGTTGGGCTAAGTTTGGGTCAAACTTGGG
>NW_018227357.1:129707-137349 GCF_001263595.1 Phalaenopsis equestris
TAGGGGCAAAATGTCAAGTTGGGCATTTCAAGTGCAATTGGGTAGAGAACCATTCTGAATGAGTCATAGACCAATGTATTGTGAAGATATGGTGTACCCTAGTTCCAAGTCAACACCCAGGGTCAATCCTAAGGCCAAGTAGCCCTATAGGAACTCTTCTTGAGCTTCCCCCATAATGATCTTACCTACCAAATATTAGAGATTAGGACCAATATGTGGAACTTCAAGTTGAGTAAAGAGAAGAGTTTTGAGTTTCTAATGATGAGGGTACCCTTTCTAGTTTTCTAATACTAGTCTATAGGAAAATCCTATGGCTAGACCTAGGCTACTAAAGAAATTTCTAGACCTCAACCAAAAGTGAGGTCAACAGGTGGGTAGCAGTCGGAGTCTTCATGTAGTGACTGACAAATCCAACAGTATAAAGAGTATGAGGACTTGTGCATGTCAAGTAGTGCAAACTTCCAACCAAACTCTTGAAAACTGTTGGATCAATCCTTTTTTTCTCATCATACTTTGATAACTTGACTTCACATTCTACAGGAGTTTTTATAGATCGGCTATTATCCATCTTGAATTTCTTCAAAATCTTCCTTGCATAACCTTCTTGAGAGATAAAAATCTCATCTTACGTTTGCTTGACTTCAATGCCAAGGTAGTATTTTATGAGCCCAATATATGTCATTTCGAACTCTTTTGTCATCGCTTCTTTGAACTTTTTAAACATGCTTAGATTGTTTTCGGTGAAGATCAATCATCGACATATAAACAAACAATCAAGACGTTTTCATCCTCATTCTTGATCTAAAGAGCATGTTCATAAGGACACTTCTTGAAGCCTTTCTCTTGCAGATACTTGCCTATTTGGCTATTCCATGCTTTTGGTGCTTGCTTTAGCCCTTAAAGAGCCTTTCTTAGCTTTAGAACCTCGTCTTCTTGTCCTTTGACTTCATATCCTGGTGGCAGCTGAATGTATAATTTTTCTTCAAGTATTCCATTCAAGAAGCCATATTTACATCCATTTGATGTATTCTCCACTTATTTTGAGCTGCCAAAGAGAAAATTAGTCTAATAGTTTCTAATCGAGCAACAGAGGCAAATACTTCATCATAGTCGATGCCTGCTCTTTGACTGTAACTTTTTACCACCAATCTTGCCTTGTATCTTTCAACTTCTCCTTTGGAATTTTTCTTCACTTTGTACACCCACTTCACATCAATTGCCTTATGCCGTTTAGGAAATGAAGTTAACTCCCATGTGTCGTTCTTCTCGATTGTCATGATTTCTTCATCTATTCCATCTTCTTGCTTTGTATGACTTCTTGAAAATTCATAGGCTCTTGATTCATAGTTACCTCATAAAGATCTTTTAATTTTCTAAAACGTGGTACTCTTTCACTTGAATTTTCTCTTAAAGTTAAAACGTGGTACTCTTTCACTTGAATTTTCTCTTGAAGTTGATGACGATGAGTCACTTTGAGTACTTGTAGTCAATATTATTTGTGGAGTAGGAGGCTATTATCTTGCTTGCTAGATCCTTGGCTGCACTGCGTCTTCTTTTTGAAAGTATGAGAAAAAGTTGTAGTCCTCATTATTTAGTCCTCAGTCCCATTATCCTCCTTTATCGAATATGAAATCTCTGCTGATGGTTGTCTTCCCTGTATTTGGATTGTATAGCTTGTAGCCTTTTGAGTTGTTGTCGTAATAAATGAAAACGAACTTCCCGCTCTTGTCATCCAGCTTATTTCTTTTCTCGTCGAGTATGTGTACATAAGTTATGCATCCAAAAACTCATAGATGAGAGATGTCAGGCTTCCTTCCACTTCATGCTTCTTGTGGTGTCTTTTCCAACACACTTCTTGTTGGTGATCAGTTAGCCAAATAAACAACACAACTTCTACCCAAAACTCTTTCGGCAATCTCTTGCTTTTTAACATGCTCCTTGTCATGTTAAGGATGGTTCTATCCTTCCTTTCCGCTACTCCATTTTGTTGGGGGGGTCTTGGAATAGTTAGAAGTCAACGTATTCCGTTGGCTTCACAGAATTCTTAAAATTTTTTTGAAGTGAATTCTCTTCCTTGATCAGATTGCATAGCTTTGATCTTGAGACCACTTTCTTTCTCTACATCTACCTTAACTTCTTAAATATTACAAAAGGCTCTGATTTTTTATTTAAAAAATACATCCATGTTTTTCGTGAAAAATCATCTATGAAGAGAAGAAAATAGTTGCTCTTACCGAGTGAGCTTGGCTTTATTAGACCACAGACATCTGTATGCATGAGCTCAAGATGCTTTTGGGCTCTTGAACTTGACTCCCTTGGAAAGCTTTTCCTGAAGTGCTTTCCGAGTAAACATCTTTCACATAATTGATCAGGGTGGTTGATTCAAAGTAATCCTCTCACCATCTCTTTCTTTGAAAGCAATTCGAGTCCTTCGAAGTTGAGATGCCCAAATTGAAGTTGCCAGAGCTAAGAAGCATCTTTGTAACAGGTCTTAAGACATTGGTAATATCGTTTTGAATGTTAAGCAAAAACATTCTATTTTTAGACATTGACACCTTAACAATCAAGTTACCAATATTGTCTTTTAAGAAAAGAGTATTTTTTTCAAGTGAATATCATATCCTTTCTCCAAGAGTTGCCCTAAACTCAAGATATCGCTCTTCATAGTCGGCACAAAGTAAACATTAGAAATAAATTGATGCTTCCCATTTTTCTGATGGATGAGAATGTTACCTTTGCCTTTCACCTCTATCTTGGATTCATCTCCAAAAGACACATTGTCGCTTACTGATTCGTCAGACTCTACGAACATGCTTCATCTCCCACACATATGGTTGCTTGCACCGGTGTCCAGGTACCATGTATTATCTTCACCTCTTTCATTGTCCTTGTATGCTAGAAGTAGAGTGTCATCTTCTTTTCTTTATTCTTCTATGTAGTTGACTCTTTCATTAACTTTATACTTAGGTGCTATACATTCTTTCATATAATGCCCGAACTTGTTACAATTATAGCACTTAATTTGGGATTTATCATATCTCGAGTTTGAGTGTCCTCGACTATGTTCTCTTGTAGATGTTTCTCCTTTCTCATAGTTATTGTTGGCACCCCATCCTTACTTGCTATCATGTCCTCGTCCTTGTCCACTACCTCTTCCATGTTGGCTTCCAATATTGTTGATGCTTTCATCTTTCTGAGTTGGTTGGAGATCCGTCTTGAGAAGTTGTTCAGCAATCTCTTCATTCATCCTCTTCTTTTCTTCATGGGCTTGCAACGAACTCAAAAGTTGCTCTATCGTCATGACTTGTAAATCCTTGGTCACTTCGATAATTGTTGTTATACTGTCAAATTTTGAATTTAATGATCGAAGAATCTTTTCCATGATAGCCACATCTTCTAACTCTTCACAATTTCTTTTTAGTTGATTGGAAATAGTAATGATTCTTGAAAAGTAATCGGAGACCAACTCGCCCTCTTTCATATGGAAAACATCAAATTGACTTCTTAAAGTTTGAAGTCATACCTTTTTAACCTTCTCTTATCTGTTATACGAAATCTTGAGCTTCTTCCATGCTAGCTTGACCGAAGTAACACTTGAGATCTTCTTAATACCAACTTCATCTAAAGCTTGATAGATGAGGAAGAGAGCCTTCTTGTCTCTCTTTCGCAAGTCTCTTAAGTCATCCTTTTGTGTTGTGGATAGAGCGGACTCGTCGCTCGGCTCATCATAGCCTTTCTCCACAACTTCCCAAACGACATGCGCTCCAAGGAGTGCCTTCATCTTGACACTCTCGTAGATGCTTTCCTTAAGCATCGGGACTTGGAAGGAAACCATGCCACCGTTTGTCATTGCTCTATAAAGAAACCTTTAGGCTCTGATACCACTTTGTTGGAATGGAGAAGTTTTTAGGATATGACAAAGACTAAAAATTTATGGAAGAAGCTTCACTTTCATTTATCACCTTTACTTGGTTTGATGCATACTCAAAGACTCCACCCCTATTTATACTAGTCACACATCCTAAATTAATGGCTAGGATTGTGATACTACAATTCTATTCTAATTGTTATAAACAATTCCATACTTACCACACAATAATTCCAAACATACCACATCTACCACACAATAATCTCATACCTACCACAAATTCTAGAATATGTTTCTAGATGAGACATTCTAAAATCAATTTTATATTTCAACACACTCTGCTTAAGTTGCTTTATACATATCCAATCCATTATGTGCACCTCTTATGCTATACTATTTGTTAGTCAAATATAAAAAAACTTAAGAAACCACGTGATGATGAATCTAATATGCCTTTAAATGGTGTAATTTTTTTCGTTCAATCATTATATTCAATCAAGAGATGTCGACCCACTTCAAAATTCTCCAAAAAATCATAACGCCATGCAAGGCTTGTGGAGAAGTTCTTAGAAAGATTTCTCTCTATTTAGAAGACTAAAGTTTGTACTTTTTCGTTAGAAGTTATTAATATATTAATTTTTGAATGTTCATTGCAGAAATAATATGTAAATAATTAAAGGGTATTTAATGAGAAAAAAAGAGAACAGAAAATTCTAAATTTTTGAAAATAAATAACCTTGAGCATTGATTTTTAATATAAAATAAATATTTCAGAGCATATAGTTATATAATTTTTTAATATATTCAATAAAGTATTTTCAATTATTTAGCATTATTAATAAAAAATACATAATTAACCCATGATTTTTATTTTTAATTTTATAGGTGAACATATTGGTTAAAGACCATGAAGCTTGCGAAAGCAAGATATATTATTATGTTCCCAAGGATCATCTGGTAATGTGAAACTCTTCAAATCAAGCCGGAATACGTGGGATAAGACCAGACGATTTAAGATCAAAACTGAGCTTGGACAAGGATCACACATATAAGACAAAAAAAAACAGGCCTAAGATATGGATAGAATTATTCATAAATCCTCAATATTTCAAGGGATCACTCATCATTTGTATGCCATTATTTTATTCTTCAAATTTATAAATATATCCCATTAACATTTAAATTTTTTTATTAAGGTTGAAGGTTAAATTAGTTTTTTTTTTAAATGTTAAGAGCTAATTAAATGACTCGAAAAAGAATTAGAAGATCATTTTCATGCATATATATTTTCAATATTAATTTACTTTTAATTTGACTAATTGTAATCATATAGAGGACGATATACATCTTTCGTATAAATTTTTAGAAAAAAAAGGTATAGAAAGGAAAGAATGAGGGGACAAATATTACGTCCAGATTCTGGACGTTGGACGTAGAGATACGTCTGTAGTCTAATAAAATCACTCCACGTGGAGGTGATTCATTAGACTTCAGATGTATCTCTACGTCCAGAGTCCGAATATTGTAATTTTTCAGAACGAGGGATGGTCTCTGTACAATTGTTTTTATTTTATTATTTTTTATATACCTAAAAAAAATATATATAATTTTCAAACAAAATGATACTTTTATAAAGTAATTTGTACATGCGCCGGCAGAAATAAGATAAAATAAATATTTTTTTCTTATAAATTTTAAAAATATTTTTTGAAATAAATATTTTCTACATTTATGTAATCCGAAATTTTCATATCACAATAAATTTTTTACAGAACAAACCGCAGAGGTTCTCTCCAAATTAGCAAAATAAATGATTTTCAGCTCTGAGTTAACTCAGAGTTCATGAAAGCAGATATAAGAAATGATAATAAAAATAAAAAAAAAATAATATAGAGCATAAGTATAATAATTATTTGATAAGTTAGTGAGTCAATGATCCAATCATTATAAGAAATTAATGCGTTCTCGAAGTAATAGAGGAGGATCTGAGGAGCCGAAAAACCAGTGATTTTATTTCTCTTATAGATAGGTACCCCTGACCCATCCATCACCTCCCCGCATTCATTTCGAAGCTATCATCCCTCACTCACCTCCTGTACTTTTTTTCTTTTTTTCTCCAAAGGAATGCAAAATATTAAAAATGGAACTATTATATTTAAAAAAAAAATAAAACATCTATCAAGTGTGTGTGTATACATATATGTTGAATCCTAAACTGTGTTTTAGATAAAACACGCCTCTGAGAGTTAGGAGAAAGAGAGTAAAAGAGAGCATAGAGCCGACAAACAATTCTTAAGAGAAGAGTCGGGGGAAAGTTCTTTTATTATTTATAGGAGGATTTTTTGTACAATTACATAAAGGATGAAAATGTTATTCAAACCGTCCTTAAGGTAGTTAATGCATTGCATTAATACAATATTCATGTTGCCATTTAATTGTAGTACAATGGGTATTAGTAGATTGATGCATTTTAGTTCGATTAGCCAGGATGATTGAATGCGTAGCGATCACTCCTGCCGAGGCAAAACTGGTCAATCGACTAGTTGTGATGGAGCACCCTTGAAAAAAAGTTTGGGTAGCTGGGATCGTAAGAGCGTTTCATCGATTGAATCTCTCAATAGTGTGAGTCGGCCAACCCAATAGAGTGGTATGTTGTCGAACGGTGGTTCAAACCATTCTACTTCGACCGGTCGCTTTGATTGCTCGTCCGTCGTTCTCAGCTGTCTGATTGATTTGAGATTCATGTTAGCAGTTTTTGTGTGTGTGATCCCAAATTTATATGACAATGCGATGTATGTCGTCATATTCTTAATTCTTCCTTACTTATAATTCTTACTTTGCAACGGTGCCAAAAATTTGATCCTAAGCAACGACTAAGCAAAAGCTTGACTTCGAAGCAAATAAGAATGCACTTATTATATTTAATTATGAGATACTACGTAAGTATACTGACCAAAGAAAAATATGTTGAGATTTTCATATCTATTTTACACTGATTTTGATGATATTTCACTTTAAAAAATATATTTTTGATGTTTTGTTACATGCATGTTGAATTATGGTCATTGGAGCAAAAAGATGCAAAAAGGAGCGAATTTGGAGCAAAAAGTACCAAAATATGAAGTTTTGATTTTGGGCGCCGAGGACGGATTTTCCCTGAGAGTCCAGAATTAAATATTCTAGAAGGCCGCCGACG
Organism: Phalaenopsis equestris; assembly: GCF_001263595.1. Taxonomy (NCBI): domain Eukaryota; kingdom Viridiplantae; phylum Streptophyta; class Magnoliopsida; order Asparagales; family Orchidaceae; genus Phalaenopsis; species Phalaenopsis equestris. The sequence goes on from NW_018227357.1 coordinate 136,772, forward strand.
ACGCCATTGAGGCAGCCGAGGGCGCCATGGGCGCCATTGAGGCCGCCGAGGGCGCGCATGTTGGTTCTCTCAACATACGCATTGAATTTGTACGATTTTTGAAGAGACACTTGGGCAAATCTTGAAAACTCTTCAACAACTTTAAAAGAAACATTTGGAGGCCGAAAAACAGAGAGAGGGGGGTGTCCACGTGTGTCAATTAGAGCGCAGACAGTGTAATTTAGGGTTAGTATTGTGAGGATTTCTTTGAGAGATTGTAAGAGTGGAAGGAAAGTGAGAGATTTCTTTCTTCTTGCCGCTTTGAAGAAGAATTCTGTGTGCTGTAAAGAAAGAAAGAGATTTAGAGGAACTTCGAGGAGTTTGCTTGGGAGGAATTAGAGATAAGTGGTATTTACTAATTGAAATTTGTATGACTTTGCTTTTATATATAAATTCCAAGTTTTGTCGTATCTTCTCCATGAGTTCTGAGTAGTTTTCTCTGTCTTTCTCCTTGTATTGAGATTTTGTGAAATGGTGATTTGAATTGGTTGTGCCATGAGAATGTTAAAGAAGTTGTGATGATCTTTTCACTTCAATCT
>NW_018227357.1:138336-180643 GCF_001263595.1 Phalaenopsis equestris
TATTCTTTACCCTTACTAGAGATGCTATAAAGAACATTAGCTAATTTAAAGTTTGAGTACTCTTGAAAATGGGTGATACATAAAAAATATATAGTATTTTTATATACATTTTTATATCTATTTTTGAGATATTACACTTTAATGAAAGGTATTTTTGTGTTTTCCTTTTAGGTACAATCAAATTGATTAAAAATGCTAAAAAGAGTGAAAAATGTTCAAATTTGGAGCAAAAATGATGAAGGTCCAAAAATGAACTAGGTCTCCTAAGCGCCCAACACTGGTGTCTATGCGTCAGAGAGTCACGCCTAAGCGTTAGGTATCCCGCACTTAAGTGTCAAAAGTAGTTATTTGATGATTCATTGAATTTAGACAAATTTATGAAGAGGTGTCTGAAGCAACAATTGGTAAAAACGTGGGAAATAGCCCCTGAACACGAAAATTCATTCAATTGGATTTTGAAAGGAGGAACTTCTAGAAGATTCATTGAATAAAGACACACTTTGAAGAGACGCACTTTGAAGAGACACCAAGACACTTTTTAGATTTTTATTAAAGAAAACTTTGATCATCAAAGAAGAGAGATCAGCCATTAGACAACCATAACCACCATTCATCCAAATAACAGTCGGTGGTGGCCACTTTCTTTTTATTTTGAGTGTTAGTTTGTATTGTAAGTGAAGGAATAGAATTAAAAGGAACTTTAAGACATTTGGTGGAGAGGATTTAAGATAAGTGTTTATCTTTATGATTACACTTGTTTTTAATTTAGATTTATTGTTTGTGTGCATGATTTTTACCTTTAAACTTATGTGTGGTTGTGTTTTCACCATGAATTTTAAGTAGTTTTATTTATCTTTTTTCTTAAAATGATAAGTGATTAAGTATTTAAAGGAAGTTGTGTGAAGTATTAAACTTCAATGTCAGAAGAAGTTGTGATGATTTGAAACCTTACACTTCATTTATTTCTTGATTTAACTAATTAAGATGTTAATACCTATTGTGAGAACATGAAAGACCTGAGATGGTATTGTCTCAGTGAATGGATAAAATTACATTTTAATTTCATGAATGAGAACGTAGTTCAAGAGATTGAGTGCAAAATAAATAGGTAAATATACTTTTCAAGGGTGTAGAATTAGAGGACTTTAGAGTAACAGACTAAAACCCCAATTTGATTTATAGTTTTAAGTTTTGATATAAGATGTTAGCCCCCAGGTGGAGGGAGAAGAGGGAACTCTAGAGTGAGAGCTAATATCTTCCCTACATAACCGGTCTTCAAAACTATTCAAACTATTAATTAGCCTATGTTCTTTATAGCATCTCTAGTAAGGGTAAAGAATATTATTGCTCATATTTGACACAATACATTTAACATACTTCCACAACTGAATTTATATACTTACTACTAATTCAAGATAAGAAAAAAGATATTTTACTTATATTGCCTTCATCTTGCAAATATTTAGTTAAGTTAATTAGCTGTATTTTAATAAATCAAAAATTATAAAAAGAATCAAATTTTCATTCCTATTATAGTATCTTAAGTAAGAATATTTTGCTAAGTTGATTTTTGTCATCTAAACTTTCTAGCTTTTTAAATTGCATATTGCAATCTTCTTTGTGGGTTCGATATTTGAGGCTTAATCAAAAAGTCCTATATTACTTGATAATGATACATATACTTGCGTAGTATTTCATATTTAAATATTATAATTGTATTCTTCTTTACTTCATAGTTGAAAATTTACCTAGCTTTTTTGCTTTAGATCAAGTTGTGGCTTTGTTGCAAAGCCGGAATCACTATTAGGGAAATTAAGCATATAATCACATACATCACATTTTACATCTATACCGAAGAATCGATACCAAGTTTTTGGTGTCGTTGTCGGGGAAGCAAAATTTAGAAAATTTTAAAAAAAAGTTCTTCCAAAGCTAAAATTTCTATTTTTACAAAATTTTTTTATACTTTAAGATTTATTGAGGAATATTCTAGTGTTATTTTTATATTAAGTTCTTATTTGTGTGCTTTTATTTTATTATATTTTTATTTTATGTGTTTTATGGTAATATATGCGTAGTTCAGGTTCCACAAGACTTCTGTTTTATGATCCTGAATTAGACAGAACTATAAGAAAATTTTAAAAATTAAAAATTACAGAAAAATTTCAAGAAATGACAAACCAAAATAATCAAAATGCTGAAGAGTTTATATCTTTAAGAAATTATGCAAACCCTACGGTGGATGAACTTTATTGTAGTATTCAAAATTTTGCTACAGTGGCTAATTCATTTGAACTTAAACCTGCTATTTTCCAAATGATATCAAATAACCAGTTTGGGCGAGCACCAATGAAGATCAAATTTACAACTTGGCAATTTTCTAAAATTGTGTGCTATACTTAAATATGATAGTGTATCAAATAATGTTATACGACTTAGTTTATTTTCTTTCTCACTGCGGGATAAAACTAAGATATGGTTACATTTGTTATCACCTGGATCTATCAAAACTTGGAGTGATTTAGCACAGAAATTCCTTGCTAAATACTTTCCACCATCAAAAGCTATGAAGCTTAGAAATGATATTACATCTTTTTGTAAGTTTGAAGGAGAATCTATTTAGGAAGCATGTAAACGATTTAAAGAACTCTTAAGAAAGTGTCCACACCATGCTATACCAGATTGGTTAATAATTCAAACATTTTATAATGGATTAGCTGAATCTCTTAGCTCTAATATCGATACCGCTGTTAGTGGTTCTTGATATCAAAACCATTTATTGATGCTTATGCTTTAATTGAAGAGATGACTATAAATAATTTTAAATAGCCTTCTGAAAGGGTAAATCTTAAGAAAGTAGTCAATGTTCATGAAACTGACGCTTTTATCATGTTAGCAAATCAAGTTGCTATAATTTCAAAGAAGTTAGACCAATTTGGAATGAATTTTTCTCAACCAATTTTCACGATTAAAAAGAAATCATTAGGCCAAATGGTAGATTCTCAAGCTCATGTAAACCCATTGGGAAACTGGAACAACCAATGGAACAACCAATGGAATATTAATTATATACCTATTTATCCTTCAGGTTTTAACAGTAATCCAAAATTTAAGGAGAAGAAATTGTCTATAGAAGAAGTGGTGTAACAAATGGGAAATCAATTACAAAGTCAAGGAGCTACAATTATAAATATTGAGAACCAGTTGAGATAAATAGAAAATTCATTAAGTAATAGATCCCAAGGAACACTTCCTAGTAATACAGAAGTAAATCTAAAAGACCAGAATAAAAAACAAGTAAAAGCAGTTCAACTTAGAAGTGGAAGAGAATTTGAAGGTAGATTTCAAAAAGAAACTGAAGTAGAGAGAGAATAGATTGAATAACCAAAAGAGGACTCTCCAAAAGGTTTAGAGAGACTTATTTCTCCACTTAAAGTTGACTTAGAAAAACCACCACCTCCATTTCCTCAGAGGCTCCGACAACAAAAGTTGGATAAGCAATTTTCAAAATTTTTGGAAATTTTTAAGAAGCTTATAATTAATATTCCATTTGTTGAATCCTAAAACAGATGTCAAGCTATGTGAATTTTATGAAGGATATTCTTAACAGGAAAAAGAAGTTCGAAGATAATGAGACTGTTGCATTCAGTGAGGAGTGCAGTGCCGTAATTCAGAAAAACTTCCTAAAAAGCTGAAAGATCCTGGTAGCTTTACAATTCCATGTGTAATAGGAGACAGATTTTAAAAACAGATGTCAAGCTATGTGAATTTTATGAAGGATATTCTTAACAGGAAAAGGAAGTTCGAAGATAATGAGACTGTTGCATTTAGTGAGGAATGCAGTGCCGTAATTCAGAAAAACTTCCTAAAAAACTGAAAGATCCTGGTAGCTTTACAATTCCATGTGTAATAAGAGACAGATTTTATGGGAAAGCTTTATGTGATTTAGGTGCAAGCATCAACCTTATGTCATTATCAATATTTAAAAGATTGGGATTAGGAGAAATAACCCCTACTACTATAACTCTACAGTTAGCCACTTATTCAATAACCTATCATAAAAGTGTTATAGAAGATGTCCTAGTGAAAGTGGAACAATTTATCTTTCTTATTGATTTTATTGTACAAGATATGGAGGAAGATAAGGAGATAACTATAATTTTGGGGAGAACTTTCGTAGCTACAGGAAGAGCAATGATATATGTGCAGAAATGAGAATTAATAATGCAAGTCAATGATCAAACAATTACATTTAAGATTTTCAAATCAATGAAATACCTTAGAAAAGGTAAAGATGATGAATGTTATAGAATGAATGTTATAAGATATTTAAGTGAATGTCATTTCAAAGCAACTTATGAAGAGAATCAGGAATTGAAAGTGTTGGAACACGAGCAAGAAGAGGATTTAGATCAATATGAATATTTATATAAGGAAAATTCAAATTATGTTTGAGAAAGTCTTGAAGTTTTGGAAACGACAGAAAAAGATACATCTTTATGTCCATCAATTGAAAAAACTCATGAGCTTAAGTTGAAGTTACTTCTTGAGAATTTGAAGTATGCATTTTTAGGTGATTCCTCTACATTACCTGTTATAATTTCCTCAAAATTAATTACAGAAAAAGCAGAGAGTTTGATGAAAACTTTAAAGAGTTACAGGAAAGCCTTTGGATGGACAATTGCTGATATGAAAGGAATCTGTCTTTCAATTCGTATGCATAGAATTCATATGGAAGAGAGCTGCAAACCCAGGGCTAATCCTCAAAGGAGATTGAATCCTATTTTGAAAGAAGTTGTTAAGAAATTTTTTTTGAAGTGGTTAGATGCTGGAATTATCTACCATATTTCAGATTGTGCATGGGCTAGTCTGATTCATTGCGTTCCTAAGAAAAAAGAAGTAACTATGACTTTAAATGAACATGACAAGTTAATACAAATAAGACAAGCCACAGGATGACGAATATGCATTGATTATAGAAAATTAAATCTCGTCACTAGGAAAGATCATTTTTCACTACACCTTCTAGATCAAATGCTTGATAGACTAATTGGGCATAAATACTTTTATTTTATGGACGGATATACTGATTATCACCAGATATAAATTGCTCATGAGGATCAAGAGAAAACAATTTTTACTAGTCCTTATGGTACATTTGCTTTTAAAATAATGATCTTTGGTTTATGTAATGCATCCGCTATATTTCAAAGATGTATGATGACTATTTTTTGTAATTTAAATGAAAAAAGAATTAAAGTTTTTATGAATGATTTTTTAGTGTTTGGAACTTCATGAAAAAAATAATTAAAGTTTTTATGAATGATTTTTCAGTGTTTGGAACTTCATTTGAATCTTATTAATAACATTTAATAAAAGTTCTTGAGCATTGTGAAGAAACAAATTTTGTCCTTGATTGAGAAAAAATGTCAATTTATGGTAACAGGAGGAATAATTTATGAAGAAACAAATTTTGTCCTTGATTGAGAAAAATGTCAATTTATGGTAGCAGGAGGAATAATTTTGGACATCAAATTTCAGAAAATGATACGAAAGTAGACCCTACAAAAATTCAAGTGATCGCTAATTTACCTCACCCAACAAGTGTGAAAGAAATTAGGAGTTTTTGAGGACATGCTGAATTCTACAGGCGATATATTAAAGACTTATCAAAAATTGCTAAGCCTATATGCCATTTAATTGAAAAAGATGCAATTTTTACTTTTGATAAAGAGTGCCTAAAAGCTTTTGAATTATTAAAAGAAAAATTAGTCACTACACCAATAATTATTTTACCAAATTGGGGAAAACCTTTTGAATAAATGTGTGATGCTAGTGATTATACTATTGGAGCTGTTTTAGGACAAAAACATGATAAGATTTTCAAGGTTATCTAACATGCTAGTAGAACTTAATGAAGCTCAAATTAATTATACCACAACTGAGAGAGAGTTATTAGCAGTAGTATTTGCTTTTGATAAATTTAGATCATACTTAATTGAAACTAAATGTATTGTGCATACAGATCATTCCACTATTAAGTATTTAATGAAAAAGAAGGATGCACAACCAAGACTTAAAAGATGGATTCTTCATTTGCAAGAATTTGACTTTAAGATAGTAGATAGAAAGGGAGCTGAGAATCAAATTGCTGATCCTGTGTCCATGCTTGAATTAGAAAAACGACTCCGTTTTGAAAAGGAAATTGATGAACATTTTCTAGATGAAAAATTGTTGAATGTTAATGAGTGACATATTCCATGGTACAAAAATTGCTAAGCCTATATGCCATTTAATTGAAAAAGATGCAATTTTTACTTTTGATAAAGAGTGCCTAAAAGCTTTTGAATTATTAAAAGAAAAATTAGTCACTACACCAATAATTATTTTACCAAATTGGGGAAAACCTTTTGAATAAATGTGTGATGCTAGTGATTATACTATTGGAGTTGTTTTAGGACAAAAACATGATAAGATTTTCAAGGTTATCTAACATGCTAGTAGAACTTAATGAAGCTCAAATTAATTATACCACAACTGAGAGAGAGTTATTAGCAGTAGTATTTGCTTTTGATAAATTTAGATCATACTTAATTGAAACTAAATGTATTGTGCATACAGATCATTCCACTATTAAGTATTTAATGAAAAAGAAGGATGCACAACCAAGACTTAAAAGATGGATTCTTCATTTGCAAGAATTTGACTTTAAGATAGTAGATAGAAAGGGAGCTGAGAATCAAATTGCTGATCCTGTGTCCATGCTTGAATTAGAAAAACGACTCCGTTTTGAAAAGGAAATTGATGAACATTTTCTAGATGAAAAATTGTTGAATGTTAATGAGTGACATATTCCATGGTATGCAGACATTGTGAACTTCATTGTTAGTGATATTATACCATATGGAATGACGTACCAACAAAAGAGGAAATTTTTATCTGAAGCTAAGACTTTTTTGTGGGATAACCCATTTTTATATAAACAAGAAAAGGATTTTATTATTCGAAGATGTGTGCCTTTAAAAGAAACTTATGAAATTATACAAAAATGTAATAATTTTAATTTTGGGGAACATTTTGGTGTTGATAAAACATCCTACAAAATTTTACAATATGGATTTTATTGGCATACAATCTTTAGAGATGTTAAAACTTATATCAAAATTTGTGATCAATATCAACGAGTAAGAAATATTTTTAGGAGAAATGAGATGCCCTCAATTATGTGTCAGAAGTTGAGATATTTGATGTTTGGGGATTAGATTTCATGAGACCATTTATATCATCTTTCAGAAATTTATATATTGTTAGCAGTAGACTATGTATCTAAATGGGTAGAAGCTGTTGTTTTACCTCAATGTGATGCTCAAAGAGTAGCAAAGTTTTTAAGAACAAACATATTTTTTAGATTTGGGATGCCGGGAGTAATTATAACTGACGGGAAAGTCATTTCAAAAATGTAATAATGGAGAAGTTATTTTTTGTGGGATAACCCATTTTTATATAAACAAGAAAAGGATTTTATTATTCGAAGATGTGTGCCTTTAAAAGAAACTTATGAAATTATACAAAAATGTAATAATTTTAATTTTGGGGAACATTTTGGTGTTGATAAAACATCCTACAAAATTTTACAATATGGATTTTATTGGCATACAATCTTTAGAGATGTTAAAACTTATATCAAAATTTGTGATCAATATCAACGAGTAAGAAATATTTTTAGGAGAAATGAGATGCCCTCAATTATGTGTCAGAAGTTGAGATATTTGATGTTTGGGGATTAGATTTCATGAGACCATTTATATCATCTTTCAGAAATTTATATATTGTTAGCAGTAGACTATGTATCTAAATGGGTAGAAGCTGTTGTTTTACCTCAATGTGATGCTCAAAGAGTAGCAAAGTTTTTAAGAACAAACATATTTTTTAGATTTGGGATGCCGGGAGTAATTATAACTGACGGGAAAGTCATTTCAAAAATGTAATAATGGAGAAGTTATTAAGGAAATATCATATTAACCATATAATTGCTATTGCTTATCATCCTCAGACAAGTGACTTGGCTGAATTATCCAATCGTGAAATTAAAAGAATATTGAAAAAAATTGTAAATCCATCCAAAATGGATTGGTTAGTCAAACTTATCTATGTTTTGTGGGCTTATACGACTACATATAGAACTCTTATAGGAATGTCCCCATACAGGTTAATATTTGGGAAAGTGTGTCATTTACTAGTTGAACTTGAACATAAAACATATTGGAATATTAAAAAATTTAATTACAGTTTAAAGGTTGCTGGTGAGAAAAGGTTGTTGCAATTGAATGAGCTTGAAGAGATAAGGAGTGAATCTTATGAAAGTGCTAAGATTTACAAAGAAAAGATGAAGATGTGACATGATCGGAGGATTCTTACTAAATATTTTCAGCCAGAGCAACAAGTTTTGCTTGATAATGCAATGTTAAGATTATTTCTAGGCAAAGTTAAGTCTAGGTGGATGGGCTCATTTGTTGTGATGAAAGTTTATCCCTATGGAGCTGTGGATATCAAAGAACATAAAACTGACAAAATATTTAAAGTGAATAGTCACAGGCTGAATTCCTATTTTTTAGGAGGCCAATTTAAATTAAATGATTTTATGATGTTGGATCAACTGGAATAAGCACTTGTTACGTCGGGTTGACGACGTTAAACTAAGCGCTTTGTGAGAGGCAACCCATAGTTATATGTGCATCTATTTTTTATTGTTATGTTGTTGTGTGTGATTTAAAAAACTTGTAGTATTTTGAATGTATAATGATTTTGTGATTATTCTAAGACCTTAACAGATGACTTAGACATGTTAAAACGTGTATTTGGATGTTTAGTTGACCTGTGCTAAAGTGAGCACCGACGCTTAAGCGCCAATATCGGGCGGTTAATCGCGACAGTTAAAAGACATGTGCAAATTTCAGTTTTTAGAAGTTTTAGCTAAGATTTGGTTGGCTCTAACTTGGGTGACAGTTCTAAGATGTGCCTAGGATTTTTTAAGAAGAGTTTAGAGTCTATAAATAGAAGGGTATGAGGAGAGGTCTCACCAAACTTCCATTTAACCCTAAATTTTAAGTGAAAAAGAGAGAGTTTTAGAAAAATGTCATCTTGGGAGAATGATTTAAAGAAGAAGGAGGAATTAATGAGAAAGAAGTTTATTAGTTAGAGTGCACAAGAGTTATATAATGGTTTCCTTGCCGTTAGTATCGTTTCCTTGCCGTTAGTATCGAAGGGATAGCGGAGAAAATCACTAAAATTGAAGCTGACATAACTTCAATTGAGGTAAAAGTGATGAAAGTTAACGCAAATCTGGATCATATGGGATGGAAACTTAAAATGCTATTTAATCATACCAGTTTTATAGAAGAAGTGGATAAGGCTATGTATTTGAAGAGCAAGTGGATTGAAAAAGATTCAACCAGAGTTATTAATCATTGTCTGTTCATTCTATCGTCCGTTCTTTTAGATTTACATTCCAAATGCTAAAGGAGAGACTAACGATAGACCAGGATTCGTTCCAACAACTGGAGAATGGAATTAAGTTCGTTGTTTGATGTTTATGTGTTTAGTGTTTGTTTTTAATGTTAAGTGTATTAATATGTTTTTAATGTTAAAATTGTCTAGTGATTGTGTTTAGGAATTTTCTCATCCGAGACTATTCAGATTGAGACTTTATGTATTAAAAATTTTTGTAATCATTTGTGAATGAATATAAGTGTTTGTTTGTGTGAAATTTTGTGTTATTTTGCGATGAATTGAATTAGTTAAGATTGGTGAATCTTGAGTAAGAGGAGAGATGAAAGGGAAGAAAATGGTTATTAGAGAATTATGAGAACATGTAGGGTTGGTTGACTTAGGCTAGGAGTGCATTTCACTTAAATCAAAAAAATCAAAATTCATGCACTGGCGCCTAAGCACCAGACCTCATGCTTAAGCGCTGCCTAAATCGAGAGACAGGTGCCTAAGAGCCGAACCATTCACTTTTAAGCGTCGGTTCACAAAAACCAGTTCGCGAATGGTTTTAAGTGTCAAATCGACCCGAAAAGGTCATTATCACACCTTATCTTCACCTTAAACCTTCGATTTTTACAATTTTGGAGCTAGGGATTATCGTATTTTGAAGATTTATTGGTGGTTTAGAGTAAAAATTGCTGGATTTGATATCTTTGAGGTAAGAGCTCCACTTCTTTGTAAAAATTTTTGATTTTCACCATGTATTTTATGCACTTTCATGAGCTACCCAAAAATCACTATTCATGGTGAAAATTTGAGAAAAAGCAATGGAAAATACATGGATTTGATAGTTTAAGCTTTTAGGAGTTAAGTTTAGTGATTTAGAATTGAATTTAGAATTTATTGTAAATTTTATATAATTTTTTAGAGATGGCACCAAGAATGAAGAGAAGCAAAGGAAAGGGTCAATTCGATTCAAGCAAGTTTGTCAGTTCGAGAGCTCAAGATCGATACAGTAATGCACCGCAATCGAGAAAGTTGATTCTTGAGCAGTGTTTTAAAAGTCTAGGAAGAGTTGCTGAAGATTTAATTGTTCACCGATAGTGGGAGTGGTTCTATTGTTTTTCTGCTATTGCAGTAATTTTTGTTGTGCGGGAGTTCTATGTGAGTCTTTCCGAAGCTGAAGAAGAAGGAGTCATGGTGAGGAGAAAGACAATGCCTTTTTCACCTGAGGTAATAAATTAATTTTATCATTTGACCCCAAGCACTTTGTGTTTCTATTCAAATTTTAGTCCTATTGAGGTGGAGCTAGATGGGATTATTTCATCTCTGACTGCTAGAAGAGAACTTTAGAAAATTACAAATGAAAGGAGAGTTAACTTTTCTACTTCGAAGTTGGATGTTACTACAAAGGCATGACATTATTTTATTTCTGCTCATCTGCTGCCTACAAATCATCTTAGTGAAGTGACCCATGATCGAGCAACTTTGAACTATTGCATCCAGCAGTTCAAGCCCATCGACATTGGAGCTTTGATTCATGAAGTTATTACTAGTTCTGCCATCGTACCGTCGTTGCTACTACTGTAGGTTTAGTATTTGTATCCTTGATCTTTTCTTTATGCCAGTAGGCTGGAGTTTGATTTGACACTTGGGAGGAGATCTTGCAGCCTCTTAAGCCCATTACCAGTTTGAATGTGAAATCTTATTCACATCATTCCATTTTTGGCTGGAGAGGAGGATTTTATAGTAGTTCTGTTGCTTCAATATCGAGAGCTTCTACTTCACGTGCTTCTACATCTCAGAGTCAGACTTCTGGATCTGATTCTCAGTCGCAGCTATTACAGAAGATTTTGCACAATGTCAACTGCACTTCAGATAAGGTATTAAATTTAGAAAATTTTGTAGAGCATATGGATGGATACATGAAGAGACATAGTGATTATGAGGGTGAATATAACTTAGATATGGAAAACCTCATGAGAGGCAATCAGGATGTTGTATTTCCTCAATACCCGAGATATCCACCATATGAGTCTGCAACTACTTGACATAGTGATAAGAGTGATGCAGAGGATAAGGATGATTAGCTTGGATCTATAGTTTTGTTTGATTTTTAGTTTATGTGTTATTGTGAGCTGTTGATGGTGCAATTATTCTGTAATTTTTGTTGTATTCAGTTGCTATTGTTGAGACTGTTAGTTTTTGTTGTGCTTTGTTGAGTAGACACCACTGTGATGTATTTACATTTTTGTGAGTAGTTATTATATTTGGTGGTAGTAATTGTGCTAACTGTGTTGTACATTTTACGTCAAAACTCTCTACCAATTTTTTATTAGACATTAATCCTCAAGCTTCTTTTCCCTATTTCAACTAAACCCCTAGCAGAGCACTATCAGAGACTGGTAAGATTATCTTAAAATTCATAACCTTATAAAATTATGTAATTATGTAACTCCAATATTTATCTAATTATGTATGCACACTAAGGAGCTTGATGGAGAGCCATCAACGACAGAGTTTAATGTCCTTACACATTGGTGTGTGGGCACACAACAGTGGGTATCCGACCACTCACGACATGTCAAGATAAGTTTAAAAAGTTCAATTTTCTAACTTTCTGGGAAGCTATTTGTATGCCAATTGTTTTTTAAAATGCCAATTAATGTTTGAATATTATTTGCAGAAGGATTACGAGCAGCTCTCGGATAGATAGAGGGAGGAGGTTAGAGAGACCTCAACTTCTGCTAGCAACAGTGGAAACCAGTCTACCACTACTCAGTCAAATTTTGAGTTGTGAATGCAGGCGATAGGGAAGAAGAAGGGGATAGTATGCAATCTCGAAGCAAAGTGGATGGATTTTGAGGTCGAGCATTCCTGAGCAACTGTGGGTGTCCCTAGTTCGTTATAGGCTCAGCATGAGGAGCTTGACAGGCGAGTCATGATGATGAATGAGGAGCTCCGACAGGTGGGTGAAGGTCAGCAGATGGTTGCAAATAGTCTAGCACGTCTGATAGAGAGTTTTGATCGTCAGAGCAAACAACTTATGTGTTGTCGAGGAGGAAGAGGAGGAGGAGGAGGAGGAGGAGCATGATAATAATGAGGAAGATTAATATTTTTATTATATGTTTGATGATGTTCTCCTGGTAGAGGAGCTGATTATATGTTTTTATTATTTCTAAGCAATCAAACTTCCAGTTTCTGTAGTTCTGAACATTGAATACTGTGATCGGTCTATCTTTAATTTAATTTGGTATCATTTTCTAGGTATATTAGAGCTTTCTTTTATCAGTTCTGATGATATATAAATGTCTTGTTATGTTGTTTGTGTTTGCTCTGTGCGCGTATGTGAAAATCTAGTCATCTTGCTATATTTTTTTTTTGTTTGTTACAGGTTTGCGTCGGATTAGCGTTGAAATATTCCAACGCTAAGTACTGCAAAAATCCATTTGATACAGTATGGCGCAAATTCGATGCACTTGCGTCGAACAATGCCGACGCTACTTAGCATCGACCATGGGCCATGCTTGACGCAAAAGCGTCGTTACTTCTACGTGGCCCGATTTTTCAATGCAAACTTTTAATGCCAGAATTTCTCAACGCAAATACAAACGCAAATAAAAATCTGACGCAAATAATGACGTAAAATGATTTAGCAATGCCTGTTTTAACGTCAAAATTCTTTCAACACTATTCCGACGCTAATGGGCATTAACATCAGAAAAATGCCCAATTATCGTCCAAAAATTCCGACGCAAATTTGGCATTTTCCAGTAGTGACAATCACATTTCCCATCTACGACCTTTGTGGCTGACACTTTGTCATGTAGACACCAATTGTAGTCTTTGTGGCTAATTACTACTATCGTAGTTCCCAACTAAAATCTCTGTAGTCGACTGCTACTTTTGTAGCAATCAACCATAGTCTTTGTGACTAATTACTAATTGTGCAGTTTCCAACTACAATTTTTGTGCCTCACTATTGTTATTGTAGCATCCTGCTACACTCTTTGTGACTAACTTCCAATTACGTCCTATGTGGCAAATTACTGCTATTACAACCACCTACTATGACATTTGTGGTCAAATACTACCGTCACGAATTTTTAATTACAACCTTGGTGGTCGTCTATTGCTCTTACAACCACACACTACAGCCTTCATGATCAATTACATTTAATATATCACAACTATGGTTGTTATAACTACATTGTTATTGTAGATATGTGGTTATCAACTTTGTAACTTTATTTTCACTAATTCAGGAGAAAATTAGACATATGTAATTATAATTATATGGTGAAGTTCTTTGACTGTGCAAGACCCTATAATTTTTTTTTTCTTTAAGTTTTTTCCAAATAAAAAGACTTGGAGTCTCTTTCTTGCTACTTTTCTTTTATTTTTGTGTGTATTGAATCTTCATATAATGTTAACATAATAAATTATCACTCCACCGTCGCGACTTTTCTACCAAATATGAAAGATTTGGCTATTATAAATGTAAAAAATAAATTTATGATATATAAATACATTAGAAAATTTATCTGTTAGATATATAAATACATTAGAATTGGATGGTATTTAAACGCACTTTTTTTTTCATTTTTTATTGCAAAATGATATGTAAGTCTTTGAACATTAGTTTAATCATGAAGATAGACTAGATTTTATCATTATTTTTTTAGTAGATTTTATCATTATTTTTTTTAAAAAAATCATTAAGAAATATAAATCCGTTGTTCATTTTATATTATGAAAATAAAAGATGTAGCATAGCAAATTCACACCTCAAATACTAGATTTTATCATTATTTTTTTAAAAAAATCATTAAGAAATATAAATCTGTTGTTCATTTTATATTATGAAACTAAAAGATGTAGCATAGCAAATTCACACCTCAAATAGATTATATATATAATAATTAGGAGAATCAAGTTAAATTTTAGGTTATTAAATTTTACTTAATATGAATTTAAATATTATTTAGTTTATTTTAATATGTAGAAATAAAGGAACTTTTTTTTATTTCAATTTATTTTAATATATTGAATTATGAGTGGAAAAAAAAATTTATATGAATAATCATGACATCAAATATTATATAATTGAAGCGGGCGTGGTAATATATTAATGGATTTTTTTGAACTCCGAGCAGAATAGTATAAGATTATTCATTTATTTTTGGTGGCGTGTGAGAGCACTAAAATACATATTTTGCATTCTATACTATACTGAGGTTAGATATGTAATGATTATGGTGCATTAGGCCCTGCTGCATGGGAGCTTTTTTTCAGCTTCTGGACCCTAGCTTTCTACACCCTGTTTTGTCCCCGTCCTTTTTTGATCTTCCACCTATCAACTTCAGTCCCTCTCTCAAAAGATTTCCGTCCATCTCATCCGATCCTCTCCCCTCTCTTATATTAATATTATTTAATCCTAATTATTAAAATAATAAAACCCATAAATCAGGTATATATATTAATTATAATCTATTTTTTAATATAATTAGATTAATTTATGCAAATAAATAAAAATTGATAGTATTAAAATAATACTATGTACAATTTTTACCACACAATTCTCTTTTATTTACATATCTAATACTTAGAATTTCATTTATATGATTATAATATTTGCTGTTTAAAATTTATGCCGTTAAAATTAAAATGTTATTAATATATTTTTCATGCGATGTTAAAAAATTCAATTGATTAGATGTTAGATGTATAAATACATGATAATTGTGTGGTATGTTTGCAAATACTTCTTTTTAATATTTTAAATCCCAAATCCCCGGTTCTGAATCACTCCCCCACTACTTATACGCCCGACCAGTTCCTCTCTTTCACCACATTACTTTCCTTCCTTCCTTCCTTCCTTCCTTCCTTCTCTCTGATCTCCTGCTCTTCGTCTGTCTCTTCATGGAGCCAAACTGCCATAGCCAGCCGCAGGAAGAGAATGGCAACCCCGGCAAAAGCAGCAGCTTTCTCTGCAGACAGTCCAGCGCTCGCTGGATTCCCACAGGAGACCAGATAAGAATTTTGAGAGATCTTTACTACAACTATGGCGTCCGATCTCCCAGTGCCGAGCAAATCCAACGAATTTCTGCTAAGCTTCGACAGTATGGGAAGATCGAAGGAAAGAATGTCTTCTACTGGTTTCAGAACCATAAAGCTCGAGAGAGGCAGAAGAAGCGGCTGACTTCTGATATTGCCAGCTCTAACAATTCCAATGTTATAAACAGTAAATACTTTGTCCACACAATTGTCTTGTTCTTACATACCTAGCATATAGAAATATCACCCTAAGTACACCAAGGTGTTATAAGAATCAACATATAAATGCATTAGAATTGTGTGGAATGCTTTATTTTTATCAAATGATTAAAGTTTTGGGTCCTGTTTTGTAGAGCTTGGTTTGGGTTCTATGGGGCCTTATGATGCTGCGGACAAAAGCTTCAGAGTAAGCTTTGCATATAGCTTAAATATACATATGTATTTTGATATCATATATAGTTTTTTAGATGGCTTCTAATATAATGTTTGTATTAAATTGTTTGAAATGAAATGTATTTTTGATGTTATTTACATATTAAATTGTATTTATGTATGTTTTCAAATAAATTTAAATTCATGATATCAATCTGAATATGATAAGTCTACAATGATCAAATGCAGAGGAAGAAGATGAGAAATGTACAAAGCAATGTTTAGGTGTTAGATCTGTATATTTTAATTCCTATATATTTTAAAACTTACAATATTACTTAAATATGTCCAAATATTTAAATTCTATTATAATTTTTAGTGTAACAATTTGTTAATGCCATTATTATTAAACTGAATTTTATAAACGACATTAACCAGGGATGCTGCTTCTCCGGTTCAGGAGATGGGCCGGAAACGGGTCTAGGATGGTTTGGTGTGGAAACAGCCTTACAAGTAAGTCCATGGAATTACCACTGTGCCATTAACGGTCAAGAAACAGCCTCAGCTCGAACCCTAGAGACTCTTCCTCTGTTTCCCATCCGAGGAGAAGAAGAAGCAAACGGTGAACAAGAAATTCAAAATTCTTTCTATTGTGGCCAGAGCCAGGAAGAGAATTTTAACGGCTACCCACGTGGCGGAGCTTCATTGGAGCTCAGTCTCAACTCTTACTACTATGAGTCTCCCAGCTATATGTGATTAGGGTTTTGTTTTGTGATGAAGTTTATTGATAGTTTGTTGATGTTGAACTTTACGGTTTGGTTCACTATTTTGTGGTTATGTGGGTATACATTTAGTTCGCACCAAAGGAAATCTTTTTGTTATATATATATATATATATATATATATATATATATATATAGTCTCGAGTTATATGTCTCAAGTGTTATGTTATTATTAAAATATATGCGAAATTTCATTTTTTTTTGCACATGCTGCCTAACTTATGGATAAAAAGGTGTATTTTTCTCTTTAAAAATTAAAATAATGATATTTTTTATATGATTTAAAAGATTTGGGTGTTTTAATTAATGTCTAAAGTAAAATTTAGGTGTTACATGAGAATTGGATGATATGTATGTAAATGCCTCTATATTGTTATGGAAAAATAGTATTTAGTATTAGATTGGTAAATTCTTCATAAATTTTGCTATGGGAAGGTAGCTAAATGATATTTAGGGAGATTTACATATATTTCATATATAATTGCTGTATTTACATGTGCAACATCTGCATCTTAGGATTCACATTTCTAAGACCTAAAACTCTGGTTAGTCATTAAAGTATAACTATGCCTACTCTCGTAGACCGTCTCCTTCCTCACCTCTCTCATTCTAACGTTATTTGTCTTCTCCAGCAATTGATGTGGCTTGAAACCTCTGATCTATTAATGGTGCTATTTTCTTGCTTATTTATGAACAAAATTGAGTGTTTGAATTCAGTGCACCTCAATATATTTTTTTAATTTTATTTTTTTTATGGATGAAATCATCTTAGATGCTTTTATTGTTTATTTTTTAATCCTAATGTGATGTTGTTACTTCAATAATGTAGATTAAGCAGCAGCCAAAGAATTCATACAATTGCTCATTAGAGAATATTTAAAAGGAATGGCAAGAGGCTATTAGACGAGCCTCAACCGTCTCTAGGTGTGCTAAATATTTGAATACTTATACTACACATGGGAGGATTCGAACCAGTGACGCTGCCACGGAGCATATACTCTCAATTATTATAAATTATTGAAATTTTAAGAGAAGTTAAGAAATACAATTTAATAACAAATTCTGGGTGACCATTAATATAAAACCAATATTAACATCTACTTGTGATCATGAAGAGAAATGTGTCTCGTTAAGATTTGCCATCATGACCATATTGTGCATGATAAATACCACCATCAGCATCTACTTGCACAAAATGAACCATTCAAACCAACATACTCCTACGTTGTTGTTTATCACTGACAATCTCGCCATCATGTCAACCTTATTGAGACACATTTCTACTAATTCTGTTCATACAAAAATACGTAGGACATAAAACACTGGTAGTAAAGAGAATAAAAGGAACTCAATACGATAATAATAATAAAAAAAATCCTCCATCAATTACACAAATATAAGGGAAATTTTCCATGCATGCCACACAATTCATGTGTATTGACGTATTTAACAACTATACTTTCATATTTTCATTCACAGCACTTTAGAGTCATAAAGCTATGCATTAAAAAGGAATTTGTTCATTTTTTTAATCGTGAGTAACAGTGATATTTTTCATGCATTGTTAAAAGCTTGGATGTTTGCATGTAAATATGAAAATTTAGATGTTAGATTAAATGCATAAATAAGAATTGTGGACTATGTATGTACATGCTCCAAGATATAAATAATCTAAAGTTCACTTATAAGTGAGATTATGAAACATTTATTTCAATTAAAAAAACAATGATCTTATATATTATAAATTTAAGAAGAACACTTTATTTTATGATATGAATATGATAATTTATTGAAAGTACATTTTAGACTGACCGCGGGGTAAATGTGGATGGCGTGAGGGGGTGGATGAGATGCAGGGGGACGATGGGGGAAAATGGGGGCTACAAGATATGGTGGAGAATCGTGTTAGGTTCATTATTGGAAATAATGGCTAAGACAACACAAAAATGTGTTATGGCAATTGTAATAACCATTGTAAAATTACTTGTAGTGGATTTAACACCGCCGCACAATCACTGTGGTTGCTTTTTGCCAGTCTTTTGATGGTGATTTTGGACCTGCTGTCGCTTGTCGTCAGAAATCTTAAATTTGATTACTAAATATTCCTAGACTTAGAATTTCAATTTAAGTTATTAAAGGTTTTTATTAATATTTGTTATTCTATTTATTAAACTAAAGTATAGAAGTTATAAGCTAATCTCTATCCTAAGTCATATGCTTTTACGTAATAAAAGTGTCACTTGAGGACAAGTAAACATTTAAATTTGAGGGATTTTGATACACCAAAATAATATGATGTTTTAAGTACATATTTTATGTTTATTTTGGTGATATTACACTTTAAATAAGGGTATATCATGTTTTTGTTGTAGGTATATCATTTTTAGGCATTTGGAGCAAAAATGACAAAAATGACGAAATTTGGAGCCAAAATAACAAATCTTGGGATTCTGGCGCATGATGCGCTAGATCGGTGCATGATGCGCCGTTCGACAGAAAACTGGCGCATGATGCACAAGATCGGTGCATAATGCGTCAGGAACGACTTTTTCAAATTAAGGCGATTCGAGAAAAAAATTTAAGAAGAATTGTTGTCGCTTGTCATCAGAAATCTTAAATTTGATTACTAAATATTTTTAGACTTAGAATTTAAATTTAAGTTATTAAAGGTTTTTCTTAATATTTGTTATTCTATTTATTAAACTAAAGTATATGTCATAAGCTAATCTCTATCCTAAGTCATATGCTTTTATGTAATAAAAGTGTTACTTGAGGACTAAGTAAACATTTAAATTTGGGAGATTTTGATACACCAAAATAATATGCTGTTTTAAATACATATTTTATGCTTATTTTGGTGATATTACACTTTAAATAAGGGTATTTTCATGTTTTTATTGTAGGTATATCATTTTTAGGCATTTGGAGCAAAAATGACAAAAAAGATGAAATTTGGAGCCAAACAATGAATTTTATTAAATCGGGGCATGATGCACCATTTGACAGAGAACTGGCGCATGATGCTCCATTTGACAGAGAACTGACGCATGATGCGTCAAAGACGACTTTTTCAAATTAAGGTAATTCGAGAAAAAAATTTGCTCGAATTTTAAAAGAACACTTGTTTTACACACCTCTTAGAATAATTCAATGCATCTAAACACTTTGGAAGGTTCTTTTATAAAGGGATATGTCTCTTGGATCAAATGATACATCTTTTGAATTCAAAAGAGCTGACTTTTGGAGAGAATTCTGGAGGGAATTTTGAATTCTTTTTCAAAGGAGGCAGCCCAAAATAAAAGAAGAAGTCTTCTCATTAGTTAAGTGTGTGGCGTGAGGGAAGGAGAAAGTTGGCGTGAGTTAGAGATAGAGGGAGAAGAGAAGATTTTCTTCCAGGATTGTAAAACGAGAGAGAAGATGAGAGATTTCTTCTTCATTACTCTTCTAAAAGAGAATCAGGAGTGATTGTAAAGAGAGAAAGACTTGGAGAGAACTTTTAGGGATTTGCTTTGGAAAGATTGTGAGATAAGTGGTATTTTTATTTCTTTTATTTTATAAACTTGTTTTTATATATGAAATCCATGTTTTGTTATATTCTTCTCATGAATTTTGAGCTGTTTTCTTTATCATTCTCCCTATTTTGAGATATGATTTTGTGAAGAATAGATTTTGTTTTCTATGGTTTTAAATGTTAATAGTTTGTGATAATTTGAACCCCGATCTTCATTTACTTTTCCATCTGACCAATTAAAATAATAAAACTTGCCGAGAAACATATGTTCTGAAAAGGGATATGATTTCTACAATATAGGGAGAATCACATTTGATTTCATGGGAGAGTATGTCATCCATGGGATTGAGTGAAAATAAATAAATAAATATACTTTGTTAGATACAGAATTGAAGATTTTAAGGTGACAGATTAAAATCTCCAACTTGGTCCAGTTGATTGGAAACTAATGCGAGTTGTTAGCTCTCAGGTGAGGGAGTAGTTAGTCCTTGGGAGAGGAAGTTGTGGGAGTTCTAGAGTGGCAGCCAGTTTCTCTCATCTTAACCACGAAATTAGGGACCAAACTCTGGATTAGTCAGTGTTCTTTATAACACTCGGAAGAGGGTAAAGAATAGAATTGCTTCTATTTGGCACAAAATAGTATATATATATATATTTATATATATATATATATATTCAAACGATTTCAATTTCTTCACAATCCATATACTCATTGTAAAGGGGAATGATGCTTTCTTAAATTTGAACTTTTTGTCACAAGAAAAACTTTGTTTAATTTTTGTAATTTTATTTCTGCAAGTTTGATATTTAGTTTAGTTTAACTTCTGTAGTCTTACAACTGCATTTTAATTAGCATTCACTAAAGTAGTTAATTTTTAAACTTCACACTTTGCTTTTATTTTTGTATTTTAAATTATAAAATAATTTCAAAAACTTAAATGATTTTCCAACTTCCCTGTGGGATCGATATCTAGGACTCCATTAAAGCCCTTTATTACTTGAGCGATACGCATACTTGCGTTGATTTTATAGGAGATTTGGTAGTTTTAAAAGATAAATTATTTTCATCAAAAGTATTTTTGTTAGGATTATATTACATATTTATTATATATTTGTCGTGTGAAATTTTGTAATATTGAAAATTTTTTGCAAAATTCTCACACTAAATTCTACCGCATCAATAATGTATTTCTTTGTTTCTTCCACGGTTGTTGTGGCTTCTTTTGTGGTTCATGCCTTCTTAGGTTGTGACCTCTTAGACCTATGTCTTATAGGAGCTTGAACCGGTACCTTCTAAGGCTCGTAGTCTTCTGAGATTTTTTTAGTGAAGACCCTCTTGTGTTCGTCTTCTAGCAGCATGGTCGAAAGGAGGATCCATTGAGGGTGTAAGACTAGTTCTGTGTTGTATAACTGGAGATGCTCGACGGAATTAACACGTAACAAAGTCATATGAAATCCACCGAGGATGGTTAACCTATCCTAGGTTGTTGGTCGAAGCTTTTGCTTGACAACCATAACCTGTTATAGAAGAGGTGGAAGGAAATCTACTAAGGAAGTTTGACCTATTCGAGGTTGTATGTCGAAGCTCTTGCTTGACGACTGTAGCCTGTAATGGAAGAGGTTAAATCAAGTCCCCTAAGATCGATTAATCCCAGAATGAGATTTCGGAGATGCTCTGCATTTCTCAAAACTGGGGTGTAGGTTGCAATGGACCGTATGTTTCCTTAGAAATATGGTTGCAGTCATATTCCAGAAAAATGTTTAACGACTTATCAGTTGTTGCTTTTGAATCTTTTATCCCCCAGTGGGGGCGTTTTTCATGTGAGCTTATAAAACAACCTTTGTATGGATCCTTGAAGAGATCAACTTCCTGATTTGGTTGAAGAGGAACTTCAGTACGATGAGGGGCACTGAGAAAACATTATTTGCGATGAAGATTGCTCTCCATTCTAAGATTAATTCTCGTAGACTTGTAATATGAATGAAATATGGGATGACATCCCCATCACAATTGTGCCTGAGACGTTAACATGAACGATATTTTAAGACTGCAGTGAAGGTTGCCCCCCCAACCTGGAAGAAGTTGTGAAATACTTCATGTCTGAATAGGATGTGAGAAGACAACTCCACTATAATCGTGCCCGAGACGTTGACGTGAACGACCTTTCAAGATTGTAGTGAAGGTTGCCCCCCACATTGAAGAATGCTTTGGAGATGATCTTTAAGATGCAAAGAAGAATCCTTCACGAATTGGATGATCTATATCATCTGAAAATGAAGTTGGGATTCGACGTCTCAGACCTGAAGACAGGGTCGAATGGTGCATCGTTTCCCACAGACGACGCCAAACTGATGCGTGCCAGAAAATTCATGGCGGTAGAGTAATGGATTATCATCTTAGCGTTGCACGAGAATTCAATGCACACAAATACAAAAAAAAGAAGTAAAGAATGCAATGCACACAAATACAAAAAAAAGAAGTAAACAAGAGGAGACACCTAGATTTTTTACATGGAAAACCCTTGAAAGGGGGAAAAACAACGGGGCCTAGCCCAGTTGAAATAATTTACTATGAATAATGATTACACAAGTTTATTCTTCCCCTAAATTAAGGAAGATGGAACTACAAAGTTACATAACTATAATATGACTGCAGTTCTTGGTGACAACAGGTTGCAAGGGTCATTATTGATTGTTAAGAAGGTAGTAGTCCCTCGTGAGTGTTGTCGATGGTTGCTCTAGATGCGTTGATTGGCTAAAGAAGCTATAGTAAACAGTTGTAGGAACTGTGAATCACGTAGACTATAGTTGACGAGTATTAATGACGTACTAGGCTGTTGTGGTTGAATTCAGAAACTGCATGAGTCGATGACCATGTAGGTCATAGTTGGCATATGAACAGTAGTGGTGAGCTCTTGTCCCACAGACGGGAAAGGGCCCCTAAATTTTCCAAGTTACGACGTTGACTGACGGAGTCTGGTCGGCGGTGGTTGACGACGATTAGCAGTGGTTGACGACAGTCAGTGATGGCCGATGGCGATCAGCGGAGGTCGACGGCAGTTAGTGGTGGTGATGGACTTCAGCTCATTCTCAAAGCCTCAAGTTCTCTCCTAAAGCTTTCACCCCCCATGAGAGGGATGGGGCTCTATTTATAGTGTTCTGGATGCAATTAATGCAGGAATATGAACCATTTTGATCGGACAGTCCAGAGAGCTTCCCTCGATCATATGACATTTAATGGACATTTAAGTGCCTTAATGATGTTAGAATTGAGTGATCTTGGGCTTGTTGGATTTGTCTTGTTAAAATGATCGATTCGAGTAAAAAAATGTCATATTCAACAACTGTTTGACCTTCTAAATATTTACGAAAATCTTCTAAGTGTGGTTCAATGACTTGAGGCTTGATTTGACTTAGATTGATCTAATTTTTAATCATTAGATTCGTCTCAACTAGCCGGTTAGTTTGACTATAAGTTTGCTAAAATCAGAGATCTAGATGAGTTTTTATCAATATTTGAATATTTCTTGCTCAAAATATTATCTAGAGATCCATGTTATGCTTCGAGATTCGTGATGGATGATGAAAATTTGTTAGTGGCGTATCAATGAGTAACTATTGGTACACCATCAATAAATTTTCAACATCCAACATGAATGTCGAGATATAATACGGATCTTGAGGTAATTTTTTGAGCAAAAATGTTCAAACTTTGATTAAAAATCAAACTCTGATTTCAGAGAAATTGTAGTCAGGCTAACAAGCTCAACAAGATGGAGCCAAAGGTATATAGTATAATCGAGTGTCTAGGCGAGACGAATCCAACAACCCAAGAGAGCTCAATTAAAACATCATTAATGCAAGCAATTGTCCACAAAAAATCGTTAGATCAAAGGGATATCTCTAGGTTGTCTGATCAAGAAAAGTTTGATTCTTTCTTTATTTGAAATTTAGACTCTATAAATAAAGTTCCACTCCTCTCATGAGAAGGGGACCTAGATCTTAGGCAAGAGGAAGACCAGAGCCTTTAGAAGAGGGAGTTGCAGCCCAACATCCTGCACCACAGATCCGGCCAACTCCTGTTGTCGTCGTCTCTGGACATTGTCGCCACTTTCGACCATCATCACCCACCATCCGCCTTCCTGAACCTACAACATCTAACTGTCGTCGTCATCTCAATTTTACAGTTGACGACCAATATAGCCACCCATTATCAACTTCTGTCGCCACTGCCACTTTTGACAACTGTCGCCTCCGTCCAACTCTAGTTGTCGTCATCGGCCAAATTAGGCCACAATCGCTATACTCCGATCAACTATACTTGTCATCACCTCCATCCACCTCCGATCATTAATGAATTCTACAGTTGTCACTGCATCTGGCTGTTGCCACAACTGTTCACCGTCGACCATCATCGAACGCCACATGCACCTTATAATAAATTCACTTTTCTTAAGGCTCCCTCTGTGCAGGTCCAGTCACTGGCCCTCATTACCTACATACATCATCACAACTCAACACAACTTCCTCCGTGACCAACTATGACTTATGTGGTCCACAGCTTGTACAGCTTTGGATTCCTGCCCCTGTAGCACACATACATCATCACAACTCATTACTACGACCTACATGACCAATTACGGTCTATGTGGTACACCGCTCCTACAGCTCTCAACTTTGGTTCCCATGGTCTAAGGATGTCATCACAACTCACTACTATGATCTACGTAACCAATTATGACCTACATGACACACAACTCATGCAACTCCTGACTTGAACCCCTACGACCTATAGAGATCCTCATAACTCATCACTACCAATTATGTGAACAATTTACATGGTTCAAAACTTGTGAAGCTCCTGACTCCAGCTCTCGTGGCTTATGGATGCCATCATAGCTCATCGCTATAACCTACATGACCAATTACAACCTACATGGTTCTCAACTCATGCAGCTTTTGAATCTGACACCTGTGACTTATGGACGACACCACAACTTACTACAAAGTCTTACATTAACAACTACGACCTACGTGGTTTACAACTCATGCAACCAGTGACTTTGGCACCCACGACCTACAAACATCATCATAGCTCACTGTTATGGCCTACATGACCAACTATGACCTATGTGGTGCACAGCTCGTGCAGCTCGACTTCCGCCCTGCTGTCTAAAAAATGTTATGACGTACGTTACTAATTATGACCTACATGGCATACAACTCATGCAGCTCCTAAAATATGACCTCTGTAGCCTACAAAATATATCACAACTCACCACTATAAGTGACCAACTATGGCCTATGTGGTGCACAGCTCATGTAGCTTTCGATTATGATCTCTGAGGTCTACAAACATCATCACAGCTCACATCTATGGTCTATGTGACCGTACAACCAACATGGTGCACAACTCATGCAACACCCAACTTCAGCCATGTAACCTACGAGTGTCATTATAACTCACCACTATGGCTTACGTGGCCAACCGCAACCTATGTGGTTGACCCGACCCGTAATTATGCAATTATTTTAAATTTTGAATGATGGTTGTAAACTTGACCCAATTTATATTCAGCGGGTGTGAAAAAATAAATATGTGATGAAATTGATTAATGACTTACACCCTAGAGGTGCTACACATGTATACATATCATTTTTGATTAAATTAAATATGTAGGAGAGTAATATCAAACTGTTTGTAAAAGGGTGTAACTAAAGTTGCTACTTTTAAATTAAAATTGAAAGTAAATGTAAAGTTTCTAAATTAAAGATGTGTAAAGAAGTTTGATTATAATAAAAAGGTCTTTCCCCTTATAAAGAGATTGTAATCAGTGTAGGAATCAAATGCTTAAAGATGAAAATGAGGTATTGTGACAAATATGAGCATCCATGTTTCTTACCCTCTCCCGCGTGCATAAAGAACATTGGTTAATCTTAAGTTTAGTTCCTGATTATTTGGTAGTGCTGAGTAGATTCTAGCTTCTCTCTTCCAAGTTACTCACCGTGTCTTATCTATAAGACCTACCAGGGACTTAGGTTCTTAACTATGACCGAATTAATAAAGGTTCTAGCCTATCACTATAGAATCATTAATTCTACGCTCATCAAAACTTATATTTCTATCTATTTGCACTCTCCCTTGGACATGGCATCCTCTCCATCCAAGTTTTAGTGTGGTACTCACTAGTTAGTGAAATCATAGCACTCCCAGGTCATTATGTTTCACAATAGATTTTAATATTACAAATGACCAGTTTGTAATGTAAATGAAGAACTGGTTACCATCACAAATTAATGGAATAAAAGAAACCTTCAAAACATTCCAATCCCACTTATGATTACTTCTTAATGTAAGTAAAAAAGAAAAGAAAACTACTCAGAAAACATGGGGTTAATAAAACAAAACATTATATCTATAAAAACTAAGTTTACAAGGTAAATTTTAAACAAAAGTACAAGTACTTATCTTAAACTTTTTCCCAAGCAATCCTCTGAAGTTTCTTGACTATACTTTACTCCACAAGACTCTAAAAACACTCATAATCACCAAACTCACACTATGGTGGATGCCCACCTCTAATGGTGGTCTAACCTACCCAAAAATAACTTTTTTTTTCTTTTTTTCTCTCTCTTGGACGTGTAGAAATATCTTCTATATAAAGAGCTCTGAAAATAACTAATATTCACTTAAGACACCTTTCAAAATTCATCCAAATTTAATGTTTCTTAGCCTAACCATTTCTGGCGCCTAGGCGCAAGCCATCCAGACTCCTTAGCGCATAGGCGCAAGGTCACCTTTTTCGTCCTTTGGCTTCATTTGACCCATTTTTGCTCCATTTTTTCATCCTTTTGCTCTTAAAATCCATTTCTTATACGTAAACTCAAAATTACATAAAATATTTTTCATTAAAGTGTAATATTTTTAAAATGAGCATGAAATACACATATAAAAATAGATAATTTTGAGGCGTGTCATTGGTCTACAACTTATGTAGCTCTTGAATCTTTCCCCCAAGGCCTACAAACATCATCACAAGTTACCACTATAACCTATGTGACCAATTACGACCTATGTGAGACATAGCTCGTGCAGCTCCCGACCCCGACACCCATGACCTTCAGATATCATCACGTCACCACAACAGCCTATGTGGCCAACTATGGCGTACGTGGTGCACAACTTGTAATATTCTTAACTCTTGTCCCCTTGACATACAGACATGAAAATAGCTCACATTATGGTCTAAGTGATTGGCTACAACCTATGTGATCCACAAATATTATAGTTGTTGACTTCTGTTTTTGAGCCCATAACAGTCATCAGAGGCCTGCATGACCAATTACAACTTATGTGGCCCCCATGACCTATAAACGTCTTCACAACTCACCACATTGTTCTACGTGACCAATATGACCAACGTGACATATATTTCATGCAACTCCCAACTTTGGCTCCCGTGACCTACGGACGTCATCATAGCTCACAAATACGACCTGTGCGCCCAACTATGACTTACATTTTTTTACAAATTGTGCATCTCCAGACTCTGACCCTCGTGGCTTACTGATATCATCATAGCTCATTATTATGGGTATACATAACCAACTATGACCAGTGTGGTTTATAACTCATGCAGCTCCCAACTTTAGTTGACATGGGGTTAACAGACATCATCATAGTTCACTATCATGGCCTATATGACCAACTATGACCTATGTGCTCAACAACATGTAGCTCTCAACTCTAGCCTCCACGACTTACAAATTTCATCATAGTTAAGACCTACATGACCGACTATGACCTATATTGTTCACAGCTCGTGTAGCACTCGACTCAGGCCTCCATGACCTATGGACATTGTCATATCTTACCATTATAACCTACGTGACCAACTACTGTGTACGTGACTCACAGTTAGTAAAGCTCCCGACTCTGACCCCTTCAACCTACGAACGTTATCGCAGGTCACCACTATGGCCCATGTGAGCAACTGTGGCCTACATGGCTCACAACTTCCATGGCTTTCTACTATGGCCTTTATGGTCAAATGATACCTCTGAAGTAACCATATGCGAGCCACATGGAAAACCACTATTATGGTTTTCAACTAAAACCTATATGATAAGTTGGCTTTACGACCACCGTTTATAACATTCACATCAAACTATTTCCTCAATAGCAATCAACTATGACCCTTACAGTCTACTATCATTGAGAACTACATTCATTACAATCAGACTACAACTATTATCGATGTACCATTGTTGTACATTTATAATGATCATTTTTGTAACTACATCTTCTCTAATTCAAGAAAAGAGTGGACCTGTGTACTCTCCATTCATAGTGGATTATTTCAATGAGGCCAGGCCCCTTGATTTTTTTCTTCTTTTCAAAGTTTTCCACGTAAAAATTGAGGTTCCTCCTCCTGCATCTTTTTTATTAGCTACGTGTGAGTTGGAGTCTCAAACAATGCTAAGATGTTAAATAATAAATCTACTACAATGGACCTTCAGTTACGCATCAAGTATATAATAAAGTTTTCAAACAAGAAGTTAATCATTACTCTTTATGATTTCTTCTTAATCTTTAACTATCATTATGCACGTTCAGTTGGCTTGCAACAAAATTCTAAGATAGTTTTCATCTTCATCTCCATTTCCGTTCTGTTTTGTTTTTTTAATTTAATAATTTTATTTGCTATGCTAACTAAATTTGAAATTTTGTATGCACTCTTAAATTTAAAATCTAGACAACATTCTACATCACACTATCCTATTCATAATCTTAAACCTAAACATTAGAAATAATTAGATACCATGTTTTATGCTTTCAATGTTGATAAAAACTTATTTAAATCTTTATTAAATAATATTCAAATCATGCTAAATCCTAAATCAAACCTTATTTTAAATTTATTTGATTTTTTTAATATTTTTGAATAATACAAATAAAATTTAAAAAAAATTGATCGGATTCAAATAGGTTGAAATCTTATTAAAGTAAGGTTTGATTAAATTTAATCAAAGTTTGAACATGGGATAAGTAAGGTTAAAACTTAGAATTATATAACCTTTTCCTTTTTATCTTATTTGGAATTAAAATATTTGATTTACTTTTTACGTACTTTGATGTCAACTATAATAAAACTCTTAGAGATTCATTGTATTACTTGGATCACATATAGAGTATAGAGTGTAATACAAAAAATGATTAGGGAATTAAAAGTAAAAATGGTATCATTGTGATTGATATTGGATACAATGATAAAATTTTGATTTTATTAAAATTTATACCAATCAATATTTGAGAAGTGTGCTGCTAAAAAACAATGCAAAGGTGACTCAAGTTTTGCTACCCCACGCAGACCAAATCATTATCATGTTATGTTTGATAATGATGGTCTAAAATTCTAATGTTCTTCAAGAGCTTATGCATTCATTTTTTTAATGTGTACGTTGTATTGCTTAGTATGAGTAATACTTTTGTAAGAAGTTCCATCTAGTTTGAGTTTAAATTTACCTTTTTAATAATAATAATAATTATCAAAGAAGTACTGTTGAATTCTTTTAGGATGTAGGGTCCCATATTGTTTGTGAGTACATACACATTCGTAAAGACCTTATTTTCATAAAAAAAGAGGGAAGAAAGAGATGAATTAATGCTTGAGAGATTCCCCCTATTTTGATCCACTGATCTTAAAATTCCAGCAAGCTGGAATAAATATTTTGGAGGAGACTACTTGTGATACAATGTTTTCTCTAGATAGAGAAAGATAGAGAGAGTAACTCGGGAAGTTTTTTAAGATAAAAGCTATCATTTTTTTTAATTTCTTGGATTCCCTTTTAAATAATCAATATTTTTATGTCTATATATTGTACTATGTTTGCCTGGGGTGTCTTGAAGAAAAGACCAGGACATGGATGTTAGGCAGCACTTTTAAATAATAACAGACTTTTGATCCTTTAAGCAATGATGACTATCACTGATTGTTATATCTCCCTAGGTGGGCTACATTACCACAACAATGGAGACAAATTAGGAGGTTTTAGCAGGTGGGCTCAATTTAATCACTTTTACAAGTGAGCTTGATTCAACCACTTTGGTAGGTAGGCTCAAGTCAACCGCATCGGCAAGTGTGCTTAATTCACCAAAATAGCCTAATTTCTTGACAGTGGGTTATGAGTTTTACAAGACTTGTTAGAGTGCATTTGCGGCAGCAAATACGGTGGAGATGTGATGCTGCACCACAATTTTTCCTATTTGACAAAGTTGCGTTTTACCTACGTTCAACCTGACCTGGTTACGTGTTTCTTCTTCAGTAGCTTTACAATTGCTCCTTCAAACATTCATAGCTAACTCAAACAGACCCTTAGCCTTTGTAATAAAGTGCTCATAAAAAACCTCATTTAATTATAGTTGCATTTATATATACATTTCGTACTCTAATTTTTTGAGCTCTTCATTCAGATTTTGCAAAAAAGAATGAAAGAATAAAAAACTTTTGATTCTCTATATCTATCATAAACCTTTACTTTCATTGTGCTTTATGGCTAAGAGCATAAATCTTTGAGGCAACAACTCAGCATGGTTCGAGAATTAACCTTTCTTGACCCAGAGGTAAGTCAATTTTTTTCTATGAGGAGTTAGATCATTTGCATTCATCAATGAACTAGGACTGACCTTCTCTAAGTGGTACTTTGGGCTTCACTTACAGTCAGTAATCTCCTGAGTTAATATGCTGAGTTTGCTATGTTTTCTCCTTGAGGGTCTTGGCTATCATATAGTAATGGGTCATCCTGAATCTTTGGTTTAGTCTATTGAGATCTGTTAACATTCCATTTGTGACTAAAGAAGGTTAATTTGGTCAATTCACTGACAAAATGTCACTTAGTTGTGATTCGCATTAGGATGACCATTGTCACGCCGTTTGGGCAGCCCAAAAAATACAAAATAAGTTAGGAGTCATAAATAATATTGATTATAGTTATTCTTAAATTTCTATAAGTATACTCTTTGTAGAGTTTAAGGAGTGTTGCGAGAGAACCATAAGCCCTTCATTTATTAGAGAAGGGTGCATTCTCGGTTAACTAGTATGAGACTACCCATTAGAATTTTTTCTTTCATGATGAACAAGATTCTACAAATTGAAATTAACCATAGAAATTAAATTTCTTTTCTCAACTTGGAAGAATAATCTCAAAAGATAGTCAAGTTTTCAGAGAGACAAATTGTTCTGACAGAAATCTCTTCTCATAAATTTATTGTTATGACTATAAAATTTGTTGATCTGACCATGAAACAGGCACAGATAATTAGTTTGACTGAAAAGGTAATGTCACCTATTCTTGAGTCTCGCTCATCAGGGATGATTCCCCTTGAATTGAATGATCTGGTAGATGTTCAAGCTCATGATGTATCCAATGACAAGGAGAATCAAGTTTAATGGTCTCTGTTGAGTCTTATGTTGCTAGTGAGTGTGTCACATTCACCTTTTGGGGATGATGAAACATTAATTCCAACATATTTTATGTGGATTGTAGGTTAGGGCGCCAACCAAAACATACCTTGGAGGCTACAAGAGGGGACCCCTTATCAATGGGAAGAGATTTTCCTAGGACTTGAAGCTCAAAGGGAAAAATTTTGGATTGGAGAGGAGCTGGCCCATCTCTTGAAGGTAACATAACGTGAGCTTGTCAAATTGAGATTTACTTCTTTATGAATATGATATCTTTCTTGCTTTCAATGACACTCGTCGATCAAAGTTTAGAAGATTCAAGGACTGAAGATAGAAACACCACAATTTGAGACTGCCACACTTGCTGATGTTCGGGTTTTCACCTAAATGAACGTGATAACTTTATGGAGTTTCTAGTGGCACTAGAACAGGATTTTGTTGATGTAATGCTGATCAGGAAGCGAGAGAGGTAGTTATTGATCTTAAACATGAATGAACTATTGAATCTAAATGGGAGTTCGCTGGTTCTCGCCAAAAACTGAAGACCATGGAGGACAAATTGGCTTTTGTTTGGCAATGTCTGGAATTTGGTAATGCTGGCAACTTTGTGGCTAGTAGTCAATTAGTACTTTGATACATTCTTCAGTCAAGGACCATCAGTACAGAAGGCTTCAAGAACAAATACTTGCTCATTTATGTATCTGATATTTCATTTATGTCCCAACATTAATACCTACCATATTTGTTAAATTTATGTTCTTGGAATGAATATTATGCTTGAGCATTGTCTTAGACTACTTTTGATAATCCATTGAACTTCTTATCACATGTATCTAGGCAGGATGGTTGCATATTGTTACCTTTACAAGAGAAGGAGGTAATATTATTTAACATTCAATACTCTAAAGCGTTCTTTCTCCACTTGCCTTTCTTGCATAGTTCTCTCCTCTTTGTGATGACATATGATTTGGAGAAGAGATGCTTAGCAAGAATGGTGAGCTGTTGGCGAGAGTGTAGTCAAAGTATGTTTCTGACAATGCGATGAATCTGAGTTTAATAAGGGAGGATGAACCCAAGCAACATTAATAAGCACGAGATATGTGTGCATTTCAAATAGTTTCAATCAGGTTTGAGGTTTTCTTTGCATGCGGCGTTGATTGATATTTTGAACTTCTTCAAGCTTATATTTTCCCAAATTACCGCTGACTTAATTTTGAGTGTGAAGACAGTCATATTATATGCGCATGTGAAATCTTTATTTTGATCCATGAATATATTTTGAAGCATCTTCCTACAAAAGTTTCAAAGTGATGGGATGGCAATTTTCTATTGACAGCTGAAAATATTGGGCCTTGCAAATAATATACCTGTCGACAGGAAGAAGCACTTCTATTTTGCCAACAGCAGAAGTGGTTGTAATATTTCAACTACGTTGTTGTGTTGTTGTGAATGGGGAGGGAGTTTTCTAGTTCGCAGTTGCTGAATTTTGTAGAAGAAAAAACTTTAAGGCATTTAAGAAGGTGCAGATTGAAAATACTTGATAAATCTCCCCTATTTTTCTTAAGGGTATATTGTAAAATAAACAACTTCCTTCTATGATGTAGTTGTTAGTTTTCTTAGAATTATTGTCAGTTGGCCCGCTGATAATCATCATGGTTCTTGTTATGTTCATACGAGACAATTATATATCAATTAGTTGCCTATTTGATAGGATTACCACTATTCACTCTTCCTATACCCCTTAGTGGTGTCATGCCTTCGATGTTGGTGGGTGATTATGTTAAAGAGGAGGAAGTGGACCTAGAGCTAAAGGATCATCATATTCCTTTGATGAAGAGCATGGTGTCCTCATGTTAGTGGGTGTATACAGTCAGTGTGTCCCATCATGCACTTATAAGAGAATAGAAGGATTTTGACTCAATCCCTGATGTTTTGGAGAAGAGACTCATTCTTCCAGAGGCTACCCTTGTTGAACTACAATTAGAACTAAAGGCCCTTTAGGTAGAAAAGGCTGATCTTAAATCATTTTGATTGAGTATACCAACTGAAAGATTTTTTTTGAATGGCACGTGAAGGTGTTAATAGCTGATAAAGTGAGACTTGAGAGAGATCTAGTCAATAATAAGTCCGCATATGAATCCTTCAAGATAGTCACCAAGGTGATCCATGAATCATGTTAGGTCTTTGGTTTTCCTATGTGAAGAACTAGAGAAGGTTCTGAATTTCTGTGAGTTAATTTTAGCCTGAATTGAATGAAATATGTTATAAAATCCTCATCGATTTATCATTATTTTTACATAGTTTATAATGACATTATGCATGAGGAATGTATTTTTGTCTTATTTGTCCAATTACATGTTGGATGTTATTCGGGAATGAAATAGTATCAAATAAATTGAATAAAGATAAATTTTAACTCAGCGCACCCACACCGACATCCTGACATGCACGCACTGGGCCAGTGCACTCGCATCAGGTCACTAACCTTATGGTGCACTCGCGCCAGGTCATTACTCTTATGATGCACCCGCTCCAGCAACGTAGCACACCCACTCTAGTATCAACGTACCAATGCCTAGTTTGCTTTACTTAGCTTTGCTGAGATTCCTCTATATGTTTTGTCATAAAAATGATTCTAGTGTTTCTTGGCAGCTTGAGGCTGCAATTGGAGAGACATTTAAGCGAGAGAATGTTTTCCTTTAGGGTTTTTTCCTCTCTTTCAATATAAACCTTAAGGGTTGTATTTTCTTCTTCTTTCTCTTTAGTTTCTTGTTGTTTATGAGAGTTTATTATACGAGATAAGGAGCTTCCGCTATTAAGGGGAGAACAATTGTAAGTTTATAACTCTCTATTTCTTGCAATGGTGATCTGCATGGATTTCTTGCCTTTAATTTTCTCTAGTATATATGGCTAAATTCTCTTTTGGGTCTCTGTGACGTAAGGTTAGTGATTTTTTTGTCATATTTTTAGTTTTTTTCCATGTAATTTTTTCGAGCTTTCATGTCTTTATGTTGTAGCTAGCCTTTTGGATTTGATTTACTCTTTTTATGGCCAATCAGATTATTCAAAGTGTTTGTATTCTTTGACTTATACCCATCTTATAATGGAAATAATAGGTTAACCACATAATCCTAGTAGAATATGCATTTTCTAGTAGGCTTTTCAAACCTAGATAGAGGATCAAAAGAATCCTGAGAAATGTTATAGGTTTAAGCAAAACTAAACTTCATGGGTTTCTAATTCTTCACTTAACTTAGACACATCTTAAGAAGCAAACTTTTGTTTGGTTTAGAACTATCACATTAGAAAAAAATAAGGAGACCACAAACTCCCATGCACCCATGTCACAGAGGCATGAGCTTCATAACTCTTGAAGAACACAAAGTTTCTCTTTGCTTTTTTGTTTTCTGTTGTATGTGATCGTAATTTATTTTATGTTCTGATTTTAGGATTTCAACCCTCTGTTGTGATCACATAAAGCTAGGTCTGCAAAGTTAGTAAACTAGAGAATTTGTTTGAGAGAATAATTATTAGCTATTTTCTCATTGGATCGATACACATACTCTGCCACAACATATTACTTAATACGTATACTTGTGTGATTGACCAACTTATCTTATAATAACGTTTTGGCCATCAATATTTTAGAATCATTATTGGGGAATGTGTTAACTATCATTCTAATATTAGGAGAACTTAGTTGATAAACTTGGAATAAAGGCTTCACATTTTTTTTTTATTTTTTTTTATTTTTCTTATTTGTGTGATTATAGCTATAGTTGGCACTTTATCTTTCTTATTTGTGTGATTATAGCTATAGTTGGCACATATTGTCCTTCTATGTTTTTCTGTAGGAGCTAAAAAAATAAAAAGATGAAAAAAATATAAAAACCAAAGACCCTTTTAAGTCAGTTTTTCTTTCTTTTTTTGCATGAGTTGTTTGTTTTGCATATGTGTACGTTGACAAACTCCTGTAGGTCATTGTGATTGTTTGTTTGTTTGGAGTTTGTCGAGTCTGTCATAGGATCATGTTGTCACTATTTTAGTGCATGCATCAGGGTGTTGAGTCCAATCTTGCACCTTTTAATCTTGAAATTGATGGAACCTTTAAACACTTGAGGAAAGCACATTCATTCACTAATACACCCGTAGGGATGGCTAAACCTGAAGACCACACTATGAAACCACTTAAGAATTATGTCAACCCCTTTGTTGAGGAATTTCACATGAGTATCAACTACCCAATAGAGGCTAATACCTTTGAGTTGAGACATGTCATCATCTAAATGGTTCAGAATAACCAGTTTGATGTACTACCTTTTGAGGCCCTAAATTTTTATTTGTCTAATTTCATTAAATTATGTGCGATATTCTGGTATAATAGTGTCCCCAATGATGTGGCTAAACTTAGGGCATTCCATTTCTCTTATGGAATAAAGCCAAAAATTTCCCTTTATCTAAGATTATCATGCTTACAAATGATATTATTTTGTTCACCCAAAAAGACAAAAAGTCCACTTATGAGGCTTGGGAGAGGTTCAAGGTCTGCCTAGGTCTACCTCTGCCTTTCTTAACACAAGTCAAATTTATAACATCTACTCTCTTAATTGGATCATCAGATGGTCGACGTTTAATGTGACCAAACCATCTAAGATGACTTTCTCTAATTTTGTCTGTCACAGGAGCTACACCAACCCTATCACGAATATATTCATTTTGCATTTTATCTCTAAGTGTAAATCCACTCATCCACCTAATCATTCTCATCTTGGTAACACTTAACTTATTATTATGCTTCTCTCTTAAAGGCCAACATTTAGCACCATAGAGCATTGCAGGTTTCACCGTTTTCCTTTCAGTCTAAGCGGTACTTTTCTATCACACAAAAGGCCTGAGGCATTCCTCCACTTCAACCAACCAAGTTGAATTCTATTATTAACATCCCCATATATATCACCATCGCTTTGAACAACAGACCCAAGATATCTAAAACTTTCACACCTTTTAATAATTTGATAACCCAAAGTCACACTTATGTCACTAAAGCTATTACTACTAAAATTACATTCCATGTATTCAGTTTTAGTTCTACTTAAACAAAGGCCTTTAGGTTCTAATGTAGACCTCCATAATTCAAGTTTTTCCTGGGCTTTTTCTCTCGTCTTTTCCACGAGAATGATATCATCAGCAAAAAGCATACACCAAGGTACATCCTCCTGCAGATGTCCAATAGGACCATCCATAACTAAAGCAAAAAGATATAGGCTTAAAGTTGATCCCAGATGTAATCCAACATAAATAAGAAAATATTTGGTCAATCCTCCATCAATTTGAACACAAGTAACAGCTCTAGTATACATATCGTTAATGACTTGAATATAAGTCATATCAACACCTTTCTTCTCGAGAACTCTCCAAAGGATATCTCTTGAAACCTTATCGTAAGCTTTTTCTAAATCAATAAAAATTAAATGTAGATTCTCCTTATTATCTATGAACTTATCCATCAAACCTCTAAATAAATGTATAGCTTCCATATTAGACCTGCATGGCATACATCCAAATTGGTTATGAGAAATCTTTGTGTTGCATCTTAACCTATGTTCAATTACCCTCTCCCATAACTTTAAATTATGACACATTAACTTAATTCCTCAATAATTTGCACACTATTGTGCATCCCCTTTATTTTTAAAAATGGGGACCAATATACTCTTCCTCCACTCCTCAGGCATCTTTTTGGTTTTTAAAATAATATTATAGAGTTTAGTAAGCTAAGAAACTCCCAAATCTCCTAAATATTTCCACACTTCAATAGGGATATCATCAGGTCCTACAGACTTTCCACCCTTGTATTTCTTTAAAGCCTCCTCAACTTCTTTTTTACTAATGCGATGGTAAAAATAAAACGTTTTATTATTATTCACGATATTAAGATCACTAAGGTCGATTGTATTTTCAGAAACTTTATTAAAAATTTTATCAAACTAACTCACCCACCTATGTTGAATGTCTTTTTCTAAGAAAAGTACTTTTTGATTTTCATCTTTAATACACTTTACTTGAGTTAAATCTTTACTTTTCTTTTCTCTCTATCTGGCTAGTTTATACATATATTTTTCACCCTCATTAGTATCTAATCTATTATAAAGATCATTAAAAGAAGAATTTTTAGCGTCACAGACTGTTCCCTTAGACTCCCTAGAGGCCGTTTGACATTTTTTCCAGTTCTCTAAGCTTTTACATTTAAACAAATTTTATAACATAACTTCTTATATTTTATCTTTTCTTGCACATTATTATTCCACCACCAACTATTTTTATTTATAAAATTTTTTTTTTATTCTCCAAGCGCATCTTTTGCTACTTGTTTAACAGTGTTTGTTACTTTATCTCACATAACATTTGCTTCTTCATGAATATCCCAAATTTTGAAATCTTGAATTTTACTCATGAAAATAATTTTATTTGTTTCTTTTGAGTATCTCCATCTAATTCTATAATTATGAGTCATACTATTTTTTATTTTACAACTCTTAATCTTAAAATCTAAAACTAATAAATGATGTTGGGTATTTAAATTTTCACTTGGAATGTCCTTACAATCTTTACAACCGCGATAATTTCTTCTTCTCATAAGAAAATAATCAATTTGTGTTTTATTAGATCCAATCTTATAAGTAATAAGATGTTCATCTCTCCTCTTAAATAAAGTATTAGCAATAAAAAAATCATACTCTAAATTAAAATCTAAAATAGCTCTACCTTCTTCATTAGTTACTCCAAAACCGTAGCCTCCATGAGTATTTCTGAAGTCTTCTACCACTCTACCGACATGTCCATTTAAATCTCCTTCAATAAAAATTCTTTCTTCAAGAGGTATCATTTTTATTAAGTCTTCTAAGTCATTCAAAAATTTATCTTTAGAACCTATATCTAAACCTACTTGAGGAGCATAAGCACTTATAATATTAAAAATCTTAGTATCAATGATAATCTTAAGGGCTATAATTCTATCTCCAACTCTATTAATTTTTACAACATTATCTTTCAAACTCTTATCTATAATTACATTTACACCATTTCTAGTGCGACTCTTACCATAATACCTTTAGTATTCCATAATTTCTAAAATAGGTGTAGTCTCTCCTTTGGCATTTTTTTCAACACATTCCCTTGTTGAATCAACTTTTGAATAGAAGGAGAGTAGAAACCTAATGATAATTCCATTAATTCATCAGAAATATTTTCTTCCAAATTTACATAGGTTTTGAATTAGAAGAAGGGAGAAGCAAGGTGGAACTTGATCAGTTTCATGCCCACTCTATGGACTTCCTTGACCTCTATACTCTCAACTTTATGAGAATGAATCAGAGTTAGGGTCATCGCTTGCACATAGTGGTTGATCCAATCGTACATCGACTCATATTCACTTTCCTCTTCATCCTCCAAGGATATCTCAAACCGAGGCTTCTTTCGGCTTTCTGTAATTGCATCTTTGTCAAACTTATCCTCTTCGGAGCTTCCTTCTAAGTCAATATTGCTAGTTGGATTCTTTCAATCAGCAATCTTGTTAGTTCTTCCTAGCCAGCATCCCCGACCTTGATCTCGGATGCATGAGCCAGAAGAACTTCCACCATCTCGTTGAAAAGGAGTGATGGGAGATCATTGAATTAGATCTTCATGGTCTTGTTCTTGTGATCCTTTGGGGTCTTCAATCTTGTTTAGCATGACATCCTTGAAAAAGACGGCCTTCTTTGGAGGAGCGTAGTAGGCGGCGTCTTTGTGGATGCCTATTTTGTGTATCAAGAATGGTTACAAATCCCCTTTTATACAATGATGGGACCCTATTTTGTGATCCCTCTTTTCCATCTTTATAATATTTGATTCACTAGATTAGCAATGATGGGACCATATTATGCCCTTGAATCCATGGTTGACCAAGAAAAGCATTAAACAAAGTTTTTGCGTCGAAGATATGAAATTTTGCGGTCATTACTAGATCACCAACTTTCATTAATAGCGTTGCTCTTTTCCCATTCTAATTGAATCCTTTCAGCATCATCTTATTGGTGGTAAGCTCCTGAGCATCGATGTTTAAATAAGCTAACATCCGTTGACTCATTATGTTGAATGATGCTCCAGGATCTACCAAGACTCTTGAAAGTACGAATCTATCAATACTAACTGAAATGTAGAGAAGGCGGTTGTGATTGGTAGTACCAAGTAGCAAGTCTGCATCAGTTAATGTTACCCCATGTTGTTCTTTTAATAAGCAAACTTGATCTGAGGATGTGCTAGCTATTTGAGCTAAGCAAATCTTTGGATCAAGTAGAGCCTTGATCAAAGCTTCTCTCATCTCCTTTAACAGGATCAAAGAATCGTAAATGCATAGTTTGGTTGGTTACTTCCTAAGATGAGATTCCTAAGGTGAGCAAGCATGTTATAATCTACTTTGTTTGAACCTTCAATTTCTTCTTGAATATGTGTTCCTTCTTTTAGTGGAGGTGGCTCCTTGTGAGTAACTACTTGTTTCCCTTTTTCTGTCGAAGCTGTTCTTAGGGGAAACGCCTTCCCACTCCTT
This sequence comes from Phalaenopsis equestris, assembly GCF_001263595.1. Lineage (NCBI taxonomy): Eukaryota > Viridiplantae > Streptophyta > Magnoliopsida > Asparagales > Orchidaceae > Phalaenopsis > Phalaenopsis equestris. The sequence goes on from NW_018227357.1 coordinate 178,591, forward strand.
AGATTCACCTCGGCTATCTCTTTCATCTTTTGAATTAAACCTAGGGGTGCTAATGCTCTTGCTGATTCCTCTAGTGTTGATTCCAAATTGGAAATATCCAAGTCGATTTTCATCGATGTTCCTTGGCACTCAGGGACAAGTTCCTCGCTTTCTAAATTCGTAGTCGGTGTTGTTAATGTCTTCTTCACCTTCACTGTTGTATCCATCCAGATCTTGTCTAATTTAAGGATCATTTTGGAAATTGAAATAAGGTTTAAAGTGGTTGTGATCAATTACGTCATCACTAAAAATAGTCAAAATCTAACCAAAATTGTAACTTTTAGAATTATAAGATCCTAGAGGGACATAGAGATAATCGTACAAAGTTAGCATCTATTAATTTCTTCGCCTCGGCAAATACTTCTTGCTCTTTTCGAGGCACATTATTCTAGGAGCTAGTTTTACTAGTCACACTCTGTTCTAATCCAAGTCTATGAACTGCAAATTCTAAAGATAATCCCGGTATTTCATCGTAGCTCCAAGCAAATCAATCTTTAAATTCTGATAATAGTTTGACAAACTTTGTAGACTTTTCATTGTTGAGTAGAGAACTTATTAAAGTGGGTTTAGGTTGCTCCTTTGTCCTAGGTTACTTCCTTTAACTCATCGACCGTTGACTTGATTTATTATTTAAATTTTAGCGGAGCATCATCAATCGAAGGGTCTATGAAATCATCTTCAACGCCAAGGCATTTTTTCTTTTGAGCTACTAGTAACGACCATGCAAAATTTTGAATCATCAACTGGTCCCACTGTACCAAATCTGACGCCTTCTTTGGAGTTGGGAGTTCTACCTTTACAACAAAAACAACAACAACAACAAAGCCTTAATCCCACTATGTGGGGTCGGCTACATGAATCCTTTTTCTCCATGCGTCCTACGTCCTATTTAGTGTCATATTTTATTTAGTGTCATATTTTCATTTAGTTCTAGTAAATTAAGGTCATTTTTAATAGAATAAGCCCAAGCCTTCATAGGTCTACCTTTTCCTTTCTTAACACAGGTTGAATCCAAAACATCTACTCTCCTAATTGAATCACCAGATGGTCGACGTTTACTATGACCAAACCATCTAAGATGAATTTCTCTTATTTTGTCCGTCACTGGAGCTACACCAACCTTATCACGATTGTATTCATTTCACATTTTGTCTCTAAGAGTAAAGCCACTCATCCACCTAATCATTCTCATCTCGACAACACTTAACTTATTATTATGTTTCTCTTTTAAAGGCCAACATTCAGCGCCATAGGGCGTTGCAAGTCTCACCACCGTCTTATAAAATTTTCCTTTCAGTTTAAGAGGTACTTTTCTATCAAAAAAAGGCCTGAAGCATTCCTCCACTTCAACCAAACAACTTGAATTCTACTATTAACATCCCCACCATCGATATGAACAATGGACCCAAGCTATCTAAAACGTTCACACCTTTTAATAATTTGTTCACCCAAAATGATGCTTATGTCACTAGAGTTATTACTACTAAAATTACATTTCATGTATTCAGTTTTAGTTCTACATAAATGAGGGCCTTTAGATTCTAATGTAGACCTCCATAATTCAAGTTTTTCTTGGGCTTTTTCTCTCATTTTATCCACGATAAGGATATCATCAGCTAAAAGCATACGCCATGGTACATCCTTCTGTAGATGTCCAGTAAGGCCATCCATAACTAAAGCAAAAAGATATGGGCTTAAAACCGATCCCTGATGTAATCCAACAGAAATAGGAAAATATTTGGTCAATCCTCCTTCGATTTCAACACAAGTAACAACTCTAGTATACATATCTTTAATGACTTGAATGTAAGTCATATCAACACCTTTATTCTCTAGAACTCTCCGAAGGATATCTTTTGAAACCTTATCGTAAGCTTTTTCTAAATCAGTAAAAATCAAATGTAGATTCTCCTTATTATCTCTGAACTTCTCCATCAAACCTCTCAATAAATGTATAGCTTCCATAGTATACCTGCCAGGCATAAATCCAAATTGATTATGAGAAATCTTTGTA
>NW_018227357.1:180761-181170 GCF_001263595.1 Phalaenopsis equestris
AGGTCCTACAGACTTTCCACCCTTGGTTTTTTTTGAAGCCTCCTCAACTTCTTTTTTCCTAATGCGATGGTAAAAATGAAAAATTTTATTATTATTCACAATATTAAGATCACTAAGGTCGATCATATTTTCAGAAACTTCATTAAAAATTTTATCAAAGTAACTCACCTACCTATGTTGAATATCTTTTTCTAAGAAAAGTAATTTTTGATTTTTGTCTTTAATACACTTGACTTTTCTTTTCTCTTTGTTTGGCTAGTTTATACATATATTTTTCACCCTCATTTTTATCCAATCTATTATAAAGATCATTAAAAGCAGAATTTTTAGCCTCACAGATTGTTTTTTTAGACTCCATGCGGGTCGTTTGATATATTTCCCAGTTCTCTAAGCTTTCAATTAAACCAAT
>NW_018227357.1:181318-198838 GCF_001263595.1 Phalaenopsis equestris
TTTGTTACTTTATCCCACATAACATTTGCTTCTTCATGAATATCCCAAATTTTAAAATATTGAATTTTACTCATAAAAATAATTTTATTTGTGTCTTTTAAGTTTCTCCATCTAATTCTACGATGTGAGTCCTAGTGTTTTTTATTTTAAAACTCTTAATTTTAAAATCTAAAACTAATAAACGATGTTGGGTACTTAAATTTTCACTTGGAATGACCTTACAATCTTTACAATCGCGATGATCTCTTCTTCTCATAAGAGAATAATCAACTTATTTTTTATTTGATCCACTCTTACAAGTAATAAGATGTTCATCTCTTTTCTTGAATAAAGTATTAGTAGTAACAAAATCATATGCTAAAGCAAAATCTTAAATTGCTCTACCTTCTTCATTAGTTATTCCAAAACCATAGCCACCATGAGTATTTCTGAAGTCTTTTACCACTCTACCGACATGTCCATTTAAATCTCCTCCGATAAAAATTCTTTCTTCAAGAGGTATCATTTGTATTGAGTCTTCTAAGTCATTCCAAAATTTATCTTTAGATCCTGTATCTAAACATACTTGAGGAGCATAAGCACTGATAATATTAAAAATCTTAGTATCAATGATAATCTTAAGGACTATAATTTTATCTCCAACTCTATTAATTTTTAGAACATTATCTTTTAAACTCTTATCTATAATTACACCTACACCATTTCTAATGCGACTCTTACCAGAATATCTTTAGTATTCCATAATTTCTAAAAGAGGTGTAGTCTCCCCTTTGGCATTTGTTTCAACATATTTCCCTGTTGAATCTACTTTTGAATAGAAGGAGAGTAGAAGCCTAATGATAATTCTATTAATTCATCAGAAATATTTTCTTCCAAATTTACATAGGTTTTGAATTAGAAGAAGGAGAAGCAAGGTGGACCTTGATCAGTTTCATGCCCGCTCTATGGACTTTATTCTATACTCTGAGAATGAATTAGAGTTAGGTTCATGGCTTGCACATAGTGGTTGATCCAATCGTACATCGACTCATATTCACTTTTCTTTTCATCCTCTGAGGATATCTCAAACTAAGGCTTCTTCCAGCTTACTGTCATTGCATCTTTCTCAAACTTATCCTCTTCAGAGCTTCCTTCTAAGTCAATATTGATAGCTGGATTCTTCCAATCAGCAATCTTGTTAGTTCTTCCTAGCCAGCATCCCCAACCTTGATCTTGGATGCATGAGCTAGAAGAACTTCCATCATCTCGTTGAAAAGGAGTGATGGGAGATCATTGAATCAGACCTTCATGGTCCTATTCTTGTGATCCTTTGGAGTCTTCAACCTTGTTCAACATGACATCCTTGAAAAAGACGGTCATCTTTGGAGGAGTGTAGTATGCGGCGTCTTTGTGGATGTCTATTTTGTGTATCAAGAATGGTTACAAATCCCCTTTTATACAATGCTCTTTTCCTTATTTATAATATTTGATTCACTAGAGTAGCAACGATGGGACCATATTAAGCTCATGAATCCATGGTTGACCTAGAAAAGCATTAAACAAAGTTTCTGCGCCAATGTTATGGAATTTTACGGTCATTACTAGATCACCAACTTTCATTAATAGTGTTATCATCCCAAGTGCTCTTTTTTCCCTTCTAATTGAATCCTTTCAGCATCATCTTATTGGTGGTAAGCTCCCAAGCATTGATGTTTGAATAAGCTAACATCCGTAGTTTCATTATGTTGAATGATGCTACAGGATCCACCAAGACTCTTGAAAGCATGAATCTATCAATTCTAACTGAAATGTAGAGAAGGCGGTTGTGATTAGTAGTACCAAGTAGCAAGTCTTCGTCAGTGAATGTTACCCCATATTGTTATTTTAATAAGCAAACTTCATCCGAGGATGTGCTATCAATTTGAGCTAAGCAAATCCTTAGATCATGTAGAGCCTTCATCAAAGCTTCTCTCATCTCTTTAACAAGATCAAAGAATCGTAAATGCATAGTTTGGCTGGCTACTTCCTAAGATGAGCAAGCATGTTATAATCTACTTTATTTCAACCTCCTATTTCTTCTTGTGTATGTGTTCCTTCTATTAGTGGAGGTGGCTCCTCCTTAGTAACTACTTGTTTCTCTTTTTCTATCGAAGCTGTTCTTAGGGGTAACACCTTCCCACTCCTTAGATTCACCTCGGTTATCTCTTTCATATTTTGAATTAAACCTAGGGGTACCACCTTCCCACTCCTTAGATTCACCTCGGCTATCTCTTCCACCTTTTGAATCAAACCCAGAATTACTACTAATGCTCTTATTGATTCGTCCGGTGTTGATTCCAAATTGGAAAGATCCAATTCGATTGCCATCGATTTTCCTTGGCACTCAGGGACAGGTCCCTCGCTTTCTAAACTATCGTAGCCGGTGTTGTTAATGTCTTCTTCACCTTCACTGTTGTATCCATCCAAATCTTGTGTGATCTAAGGATGATTTTGGGAATTGAGATCAGGTTTAAAGTGGTTGTGATCAATTACATCATCACTGGAGACAGTCAAAATGTAACCAAAATTGTAACTTTTAGAATTATAAGATCCCAAAGGGACATAGAGATAATTGTACAAAGTCAGGGATTTGAGTTCCATTTCCCCCAAATAGGGTGCAACCAATCTAATAGAGGCAGCCCTTGCTCTACTCTTCATGTTATCGACCTTTGTTTAATTGATGAACTCCTTCTTTTTCATCTCCTCTTGCTGTGACTTTTTTAGCGTAATGGTGAGCACTAGTCTAACAAACTGCAGACTCTGAGCTGAGGCATGTGCTGAGGTGTATTGAATCTGATCTTGTATGCTCTTGGAAGGTCTAGTTCAAACTGTGCACCATTCATCATTCAAACTTTTAGGTTCCTTAATTTTTTTTTTGAAATTATTATTTTTCCATTTTTCTAATTTTTCTTGAGCCAATCCTTGAATCTAAAACAACCCTCTATGGTGTGCCCAAGTAATCTGTGTTATGGGCAATAGATGGGTTGATTTTTCTTGTTAACTTCTGTTGGATTCCTTGGCTCAGATAATTTGAACTCAGGATTCTTAATCTAATTTCTAAACATTTTTGCCAGTGTGCATCCCTGATGAAATACATCTTGTTCAATCAGTCTGCTATCGATGGACCCTGTCCTCTATCTGTACAGTACTGTCTCTGCCAGCATAAATACTGATCAGGTTGACTGTACTGCTGGCTGCACTGTTGCTGTTGTTGAGATGGCTCAGATTGAATCTCTGTGGGCTACTTGCCCATGTCTATGGCTACCACATTCTCAGACTTCTTCTTATATGTCTTTGTCGATCTGGGCTTTCAACCTTCTTTGTGGATTCTGCATGTTTCACCTCTTCCTACATGCTACTAACTTTACTTATTAGCTTTTCGAATGTCTTAATGGTAAGTCCCTTAAGCATGAAAGCTATCAAAATTTGAAAACTCTTCAATAAGACCTAAATTGTGTGTTTCTCTTGCAATTATGGCTCACACTTCATGCTGAGGTTTTTCTATCGTAGGATATACTCAACCAATGTCTTTGTGGGCTTTTGATGCTCATTATAAGATCTCCAATGGTAACATGATGTTGAGCCCCAAAAAATCTTTTCACAAATAAATTTGTAAATTTTGTGAATATCTTGATTGATATGTTAAGCAACTCTGCATATCAATTGAATGTGATCCCTGAAAGGCTATTCATGAATAGACGAAAAAGTAAAGCCTCATTACCCCATGCGTTGCAATAGTTCTCTCAGAAATTGGCAATGTGCTATCGGGGGTTGCCTGTTCCATCAAAGCCTTAAGGGTTGGTGGAACAAAATCTTTAGGGTATGAGATGACATTGAATTCCTCTGAATATGGTGTACCCTTTGAAACTGATGCACCCCCTTTTGATTGGGCTAAGGCCTCCTTTACCTCTTCTCGACTAATTGCTTGAGATCATTTTCTGGCACCATTTTATGAGTTGAATCTTTCCTTAGATGTTTGTCTCTATTGGATAAAACAAAATCTTTCTTCTCGTCCGCAATATATACAATCTCTAGATGTTTTACCTCTGATGATGCCACTTGCTATGGTTGTGATTGTCCCTAAATGATGATCATGGTGGTCATCATCTCTTCCACTTTCTTATTAAGGTGGCTAATCTGCTCATACCTTTATTGTATGGCCCTTTGCATGATTCATCTATGGCATTCTCTTTGAAGGAAGGTAGAGCATTGCACGCAGATGATGTAGTTCGGGTATCAACAACATTGATTCTGTAAAATCCTTGTCTATATAGTTGACACACCAAAAATATGTTGGGTTTCTTATATGTATTTATACTCATTTTTGGTGATATTTCACTTTAAATGAAGATAATTTTCATGTTTTCTTACAGGTATGATGATTTTAGGTGTTTGGAGCCAAAGGAAGCAAAGAAGGCACAAATTTGGAGCAAAAAGAGACAAAGTGGCCTAAACAGCTTACAGGAGCCAACGGTGCCAGAATGGGCACCGACGGTGCCCATTTCTAGAGAGTATGGGATGATTTGAATAATTGAGCGCCAGTGGTTCCCTATCCAGTGCCAACAGTGCCCGAAGCCAACTTATGCCCAAATTCAATGTATTTGGATGGATTTTGAAGGGGTGCTTGGGAAATCTCTTAGGGAATTCATTCTGAACGAATTTAAATTGCTTTTGATGCTCGAACTCAGTGGTGTGAGTGTAGAGGAGAGTGTTTCATCTTGTTTGAAGAGTGTGAGAGAGTGAGGGTTTGTGTTGGATTCCTCTCTAAGGAGTGTAGGAGGAGAAGAAAAGTGAGAGATTTCTTCTCCCTTATTCATCTAAAGAAGGAATTGTGTGGAGTTGTAAAGAGAGAAGAGAATTTAAAGGAACTTCAAGGGATTTGCTTGGGGAAGAACTTTAGATAAGTTGTATTTACTTCTTATGGTTGTATGACATTGCTTCTAAATTTAAAATCCTTATTTTGTCGTATCTTCCTCATGAGTTTTGAGTAGATTTCTTTGTCTTTCTCCTTGCAATGAGATGTGGTGATGTGATGATTTAGATTGGTTGTGTCAAATTCATGCCAAAATGTTGTGATGATTTTACACTTAGTGTTTCACTTATTTTTCGATCTGGTCAATTGAATTGTTAAGATTTATTGTGAATCATATGACCCAAAAGGGCTATGTATTCCACAATAATAGTGAAGATCACATTCAAATCTCATGGATGGTAAAGTTTATGGGGGTTGAGTGTAAATAAATAGGGAAATACATTTTATTGGGCATAAAATTGGAGATTTTAGTGTGACAGGCTAAAATCCTCAATTTGGTCCTAGTGTTTGTAAACTAAAGTAAGAGCTAGCCTTCAGGTGAAGTGAAGTAGGAGCTCAGGAGTGACAACCAGTATCCTCCTAGCCTAGCTATTGATTTAGGAGATAAACCTAGGATTAGTCAATGTTCTTTACAACACTCAAAAGAGGGTAAAGAATAGGAATGCTCCTATTTGGCACAACACAATATCCTACTAATCTTTATCTTTCACTCACCACAACATCATTATAAGGGGGAGGACGTCTTCTCCATATTTGAAACTTGCAACACAAAAACTTAGTTTGGTGTTAGATAACTTGCTTAGAAGCTTAGTTAGTACTTTAATGAACTTAAATATCTAATCATCTTTATACTATTAGTGACTTCAATATTTTCAGTACGCGCATTATGAATTGGATTTGACTTTCTGCACTACGTTATACTTTTTAAAGTTTCGTTGTATTCCTTATGGGATCGATAACCAGGTCTTCACTAGAACCCTTTATTACTTAATAGATACGTATACTTGCATTCACAAATGCAACAAAAGAGAAGATATAAAAATTAAATTAGAAACTGCACATTTAGAAAGTCACGACCAATAGTCTAACAATTTGTAGTCTTCGGCATCAAAATTTTTTCCTCTTTCTTTGGCCAACTATGTTATCTTAGCTCTAAGATTTCCCAGCTTGGCATCAATTTCCTTTTCTTTGATTACTTTGAGATCTATCAGAAATTCCTAAAGTTCCTTTATTTTTGTAATAATCCATGTAGTAGATGTGATGGTGGCGGTCAAAGCATCAGACTTAATTGCGCTTCTCTAGTCGTATAGGCCCAACGATTTTAGGTACCCACACATTCTTCTTTCCCATTGATGCTTTGAGATGGGGTGTCCTGATAGTGACATCGGCGTGTCAAAAAGAAGTGTGCTCCCTAACGTGTGGACCCAATATAGTAGTAAATGATCTATTTCCATTATTCCTTTGAGATTCTACGCAAGCAATGATAGGAGGAACTCTCAGACACAAGAGAGACATGGCTGGTCTACACTTTATAGGTCTCTGACTATCGGTAGTAGTATCAATGATGGCTGCAGCAGTATCAATATAGTCTTCCAAGAGGAACCAAAGAAGAACATGGGATGGTGTTGTCTTTGGTGATTTCGGTAACTGACGGGTGGTCTTGTTATTCCCTAAGACTTCATTCTTTATTTGAGGGGATATGGCGTATCCCATCCTTTTCAAAAGCTTGGTGATAAAATACTGCTCTTTCCCATCTTGCTTCTCAAAAATTGAATGGATGTGAGTGAGAGATATGGGCCTCTGATGTGGGTAGATTTAGTGTGTAAATTTTGTAAATATTTTTCAATATTTTAAAATACACATGGCAGATATAATTATAAATATGCAATATAATCCCAACAAAAATACCTTTTATGAGAATAGTTTTTCTTTAACACTCTTTTTAAACTGTCAAATCCCCTTTAAAATTAGTGCAAGTATACATACCACTCAAGTAATAAAGGGCTCTAATGGAGTCCTAGACATCGATCCCACAGAAAAGTTGAAAAAAACCTATAAGTTAATTCTTAAAATAATTTAAAAATACAAAAATAAAATTAAAGTACGTTGAATATTAACTACTAAAGTGAATGCTATATAAAATACAGTTGAAAGACAAAGTTAACTGACTAAGACTAAACTTTCAAAAGTAAAATTACAAAAATTAAACAAAGTTTTTGTTGATGGAAGATTCAAATTTAGGAAAGCATCATTGCCCTTTACAATGAGTATATGAATTGTGAAGAAATATTTTGTTCCCTAATTTTGTGGTTAGGCTAGAAGGATACCAACTGCCACTCTAGAGCCCCCACTACTCCCTCCCTTGAGGGCTAACAATCTCGCATTAGTTTCCAATCAACTGGACTAAATTGGGGATTTTAATTTGTCACCTTTGAAATCTTCAATTCTACATCCAACGGAGTATATTTCTTTATTTATTTTCACTCAATTTCATGGATGACATACCCTCCCATGAAATCAAATGCGATTCTCCCCCTATTGTAGAAATCATAGCCCTTTTCAGAACATATGTTTCTCAACATGTTTTAACATTTCAATTGGCCAGATCGAAAAGTAAATAAACATTAGAGTTCAAATCATAAAAAATTATTTACATTTAAAACCATAGAAAATAAAATCAATTCTTCACAAAACCATATCTCAAAGTAGGGAGAAGGATAAAGAAGACTACTCAAAATTCATGAGAAGGATACGGCAAAACACAAATTTCATATATAAAAACAAGTTTAGAAAACAAAAGAAATGAAAGACAAAACTTTTCTCACAATCATTCCTAAAAGAAAATCCTTTCTCACAATCATTCCTAAAAAAAAATCCCTAGAAGTTCTCTTCAAGTCTTTCTCTCCTTACAAGCACTCTCAATTCTCTCTCAGAAGTGTAATGAAGAAGAATTCTCTCACCTTCCCTCTCCTCTTACAATCCTTGAAGAAAATCTTCAAGCCCTCTTTTTTCTCTCTCTCTTTTTCACCCCCTTATACGCCACACTTCACTTCATAAAACCTCTCTTTTATTAAAGGCTGCCTCCCTTTAAAAAGAATTCAAAAGACACAATTTAAGGATACGACAAAACACAATTTTATATATAAAAACAAGTTTAGAAAACAAAAGAAATGAAAGACAAAACTTTTCTCACAATCATTCCTAAAAAAAAATCCCTAGAAGTTCTCTTCAAGTCTTTCTCTCCTTACAAGCACTCTCAATTCTCTCTCAGAAGTGTAATGAAGAAGAATTCTCTCACCTTCCCTCTCCTCTTACAATCCTTGAAGAAAATCTTCAAGCCCTCTTTTTTCTCTCTCTCTTTTTCACCCCCTTATACGCCACACTTCACTTCATAAAACCTCTCTTTTATTAAAGGCTGCCTCCCTTTAAAAAGAATTCAAAAGACACAATTTATCCCGACATTCTCAGTCTTTATTCTGGGTGACCTAACATTGCAGTATCTTTAAAAATTGGTCTTTAACCATCAAAATATGGTTTCAATCTGAGCCCATTTACTTTAAATATCTTTCTAGTCTTGTTATCTTCAATATTTACAGCTCCATAGGGATAGACTTTTACAATTTCGAATGGTCATTTCCTTTCGAATGGTCCTTTCCACATAGACTTCAGTTTTTCAGGAAATAATTTCAATCTTGTATTGCATAATAAAACTTCATGTCCAGGCTCAAATTTTTTTTTATTATTTTCTGATCATACCATTCTTTCATTCTTTCCTTATAAATCTGAGCATTATCGTAAGATTCATTCCTAATTTTTTCAAGCTCATTCAATTGCAGTAATCTTTTCTTACCAGCATCATTCAAATTGAAATTGAATTCCTTAATAGCCCAATAAGCTTTATGCTCCAATTCTACTTGTAAGTGACAAGTCTTTCCAAAAATCAATCTATACGGAGACATTCCTATAGGCATCTTATAAGCTATCTTGTATGCCCACAAGGATGTGTCTAATCTAGTAAACCAATCCATTTTATTAGGATTCACACTTTTTTCCAAAATTCTTTTAATTTCACGATTAGATACTTCTGTCAATCCACTAGTTTGGGGTTGATAAGAAATTGCAATTTTATGCATTATATTATATTTTCCGCCAATCTTGCAATTGCTGCATTCCTAAAATGAGATCCTCCATCGGGCATTCCTAAAATGAGATCCGCTATCAATAACGATATTCCATATCTTGTAAAAACTTGTAAAAATATTCTTAATTAAAAATTTTGAAAACTCTGAGCATCACATCAAGGTAAATTGATTTCTTATATCCATTGTGAAATATAATCCACTGCAATCAATATATAAACATCTCCAAATGAAAGTAAAAATGGTCCCATAAAATTCAATCCTCATGCATAAAAATTTTCAATTTTCAAATTAAAATTTAGAGGCATTTCGATTCTTTTTGGAATATTACTTACTCTCTGACATCGATCACATGTTTATATATATACTAACATCTCTAAATAGAGTAGGCCAATAAAATCCATATTGCAAAATTTTATGAACACTTTTATCATTCCCAAAATGACCTCCAAATTCAGAATCGTGACATTTTTGGATAATTTCTTGAATTTATTTGTAAGGCACACATCGTCTCATTACCAAATCTTTGCATTGTTTATACAAATAAGAGTCATCCCAAAAATAAGATTTTGCATCATGAATGAATTTTTTTTCCTATTGTTTTGTTAGTACATGTGGTAAAATACCACTAACAATATAATTTACAATATCAACATATTATGGTATTTCCCATCCTTTTACAACATAAAGTTGTTCATCAGGAAAAGTTTCATTAATTTCTTTTTCCAAATCAAGAATTTCTTCCTATTCTAGTCTAGATAGAAGATCAACTATTTAATTATCAATCCCTTTCCCATCGACTACTACAAAATCAAACTCTTGCATCAGAAGTACCCATCTAATTAAACTTGGTTTTGCATCCTTTTATTGCATTTAATATTTAATATTCGAGTGGTTAGTGTGCACAACACATTTAGCTAAAATTATATATGAACTAAACTTTTCAAAAGCATAAACAATAGTTAATAACTCTTTTTCAGTACTGGTATAGTTAATTTGAGCATCATTAAGAGTCTTACTAGCATAGTATATGACTTTAAAAACTTAATCATATATTTGCCCTAATACAGATCCAATTTCATAATCACTTGAATCACACATTAATTTAGAAGATTTTCCTGATTAAGTGAAACAAGTATAGGAGAAGTGATCAATTTTTCCTTTAAAGTTTCAAAGGCTTTAAGGCAATCTTGGTTAAAGTCAAATTTTGTATCATTTCTAGAAGTTGGCATAAAGGCTTGGTAATTTTTAAAAAATCTTTAATATATCGCTTGTAAAATCCAGCATGTCCTAAAAAGCTAAGTGGAGGTAAGATTGATATAACCTGAATTTTTGGAGGATCTATTTCCATGGTATTTTTTGAAATTGTATGCCCAAGCACAATTCCTCCTGCAACCAAAAATTGACCTTTTCCCAGTTTAATATGAGATTAATCTTTTCACACCATTCAAGAACTTTCTTTAAATGATTTAAAAATATTTCAAATGAAGTTTCAAATATAAAAAATTATCCATAAAGACTTTAATCCCTTTTTTAATTCAATCACTAAAAATTGACATCATACATTTTTGAAATGTTGCAAGTGCATTACATAATCTAAAGGTCATTCTCCAAAAAGCAAAAGTTCCATAAGGACTAGTAAATGTTGTTTTCCTTGATCCTCTAGAGCAATAGGTATTTGATGATAACTGGTATATCCATTTAGAAAAAAAAAATATATGTGCCCAACCAGCCTATCCAACATTGATCCAAAAAGGGTAAGGGAAAATGATCCTTTTTTGTGGAAAAATTTAATTTTTTATAATCTATGCAGATCAGTCATCTAGTGACTTGTCTTGTTAGTATTAATTCATTATTATCACTTGTCACTACAATCACACCTCCTTTCTTTGGAACAGAATGAATTGAACTCACCTAAGCACTATCTGCAATAGGATATATTATTTCAGCATCTAAACATTTTAAAATCTTATTCTTAACAACTTCTTTTATCATAGGATTCAATCTCCTTTGAGGATCAACTCTTGGTTCATGTTGTTCTTCCAATAAAATTATATGCATACAAATTGCAGGACTGATTTCCTTAATATTAGCTAATATCCATCTAAAGTCTTTCTTATATCTTCTCAAAATTTCCAACAACTATATTTCTTGCATATCAGTTAGTTATGAAGATACTATAACAGGTAATGTAGATAAATCTTCTAAAAATACATACTTCAAATGTGTAGGAAGTGTTTTCAGTTCTAGTTTATGTGGTTTCTCAATATATGAAATCAAATTCTTATTACTTTCTACAAGGTCAAACGATTCAAATTTTTCCTGAACATAATCCAAATCTTCTTTACTCACTACCGTAGATTCATCTTGAATTTTATCCTTGTTGACCTCACTTTTGGTTGAGGTCTAAAATTCCCTTTTGAATGTCTTATTGAAATATTCATGGCTTAGATATTCATTAATGTCCATTCTGAAGTATTCAATCTCTTGCTCTTTTGTAGGGTATCTCATTGATTTTGCAATATTAAATGCAACCTCTTTGATCACTAGCTCTCATAGTTAGTTCTCTTTTCTGCATATCTATCGAAGCTCTTCCAATGACAATAAATGGTTTTCCTAAAATGATAGGATTTTTTTTTATTTTCCTCCATATCTAATACAATAAAGTCCACAAGAAAGATAAATTTATCAACTTATACTAAAACATCTTCAATAACTCCTTTAGGATAGGTAAAGTGAAGAGATACAGTTGTAGGTGAAATATCTCCTAAGCCCAACACCCTACCTTCTGAAAATTGATAAAGGCATAAGATTAATACTGGCCCCTAAATCACATAAGTCTTTTCCAAAAAATCTTTCGCCAATAGCACAAGGAATAGTAAAACTTCCAGGATCTTTAAGTTTTTAAGAAGCTTCTTCTAAATTATAGTGTTATACTCTTGATTGAGTGCAACAATCTCATTATCTACAAACTTTCATTTCTTATTAAGTACATCCTTCATGAACTTCACATAGCTTGGCATTTGTTCCAAGGCTTCAACAAATGGAATATTTATCATTAATTTCCTCAATATCTCAAAAATTTTGGAAAATTGGTTATCTCTATTTTTCTGCTTCAATATTTGAGAAAATGGATGTGGTAGTGATTTTCATTGGTTAATAGGACATTCTGACTAAAAATGAGAACCTTCATCAGATTTTTCATTTACCACATCTTTTTCAAGTTCAACTTTCACTTCTTTTTGAACTCTCTTTTCCAATTCTTTTCCATTTTTTCTCTTTGTTCTGATCCTTAAAATTTACTTCAACACTACTAGGCAACGTTCCTGAATGTCTTTTGCTAAGTGCAGTAGCAATTCATCCCAATTGATTTTTCATATTTCTAATTGCAGCTCCTTAACTTTGTAATTGACTTCCAATTTGTAATATTAATTCTTCCATTTACAATTTTCTCTCCTTACTCTACAAATTAATATTAAAACCTGGATTGTAATAAGGTTTATAAGTTAGATTTCCAGAGTTTCCCAATGGGTTCATAGTGTTGTTTCCCCATTGCTAATTTGCAGCATTAGGGTTATTGATACTTCAACTAAAGTTTAGATGATTCTTCCAACCAAGATTATAATAATTGACATAAGGAATATTAGAATGATTATTTTTTGCATTTAAGGTCTCATAAGAAAATTGAGATTCTATCATTTGTCCCAATGAGTTTTCCTCAAGCACAGGTGATGTCTGAGAATAATTCATTCCATATAGATCTATCTTCTTTGATATAGCAACTATTTGAGCATTTAAAATAGATATTGCATCAGAATCATGAATACTAGCTACTCTTTATGGATTTACCCTTTTAGAGGGTCATTGAAAATTATTAGTAGTCATCTCTTCAATTAATGAATACGCTTCATCGAATAGTTTTGACATTAATGATCCACCAACAGCAGCGTCAATTATCGATCTAAGAGATCCAACCAATCCATTATAAAAATTTTGAATTATTAACCAATTTGGCAACACATGGTGTGGACACTGGTTAAGAAGATCTTCAAATCTTTCCTAGGCTTCATAAATTGATTCTCCTTCAAAGTAACAAAAAAATATAACATCGTTGTTAAGCTTAGCAGTTGTTTAAGGTGGGAAATATTTAGATATTTTTTTTTGTGATAAGTCTCCCCAAGTTCTGATGGATTTAGGTGTTAACAAGTTTAACAACGTCTTAGCTTTATCCCTTAGTGAAAAAGGAAAGAAAAAAAACTAAGTCTGACGGTATCATTTGACACTCCATCATATTTAAAAGTAGCACATAATTTTAGAAAACCAACAAGGTGTAAATCAGGATCTTCAGTTGGTGTTCCCCCAAACTGATTGTTTTGTACCATTTGGACAATGACAGGTTTAAGCTCAAATGAATTAGCAATTACAGCAGGATTTAGTATACTTAAATGAATTTCATCTATTGTAGGATTAACATAATTTCTTAAAGGTCTCTAATGGTGTTCATTTTCATTTCCAGCATTACACAAATTGCAAGCCATTTTGCTAATATGATCTATCACTTTTTGTTGTTTTTGAGTTTTCTAATAGTTCTTTCTAACTCATAATTGTAAGGCACTAAATCTTCAGATCTTACACTACGCATGAAAAAACATAATAAATAATTAAAATAAGCAAACACACTAAAAATAAGAAAATATGCAAACACTATTTTTTTAAGTTTTAAGAAAAAATAATTCAAATTATAAAAAAAGTATACTATTACTTGTCGTTACTTCCCTGACAACGGTGCCAAAAACTTGATGTGCCCCTAGTGTGTGTCATTTTTCTGTGTGTTTTATGTCAATTTAAATCCCTGGCAATGGCGCCAAAAAATTTATGCAGGGTGGATTTAGTGCGTTAATTTTGTAACTATCTTTCAATATTAAAAATACACACGATAGATACAAAAGTAAATATGCAAATTAATCCCAACAAAAATTATTTTAATGAAAATAATTCTATCTTTTAAAAATATTTATATTGTCAAATCCCCTAAAATTAACGCAAGTATACATATCGCTCAAGTAATAAAGAGCTCTAATGAAGTTCTAGATATCGATCCCACAGGGAAGTTGGAAATGACTATGAGTAAATTCTTAAGATTATAATGTAAACTACAATTTAAACTACAAAAGTGAAGTGGTAAATTTGAATATAAAGTAATAGAGTGAATGTTAAGTAAAATGCAATAAAAAGATAATTAGTTGAACTAATTTTAAAAATTTCAAAAGTAAAATTACAAAAACTAAACAAAGTTTTTATGACGAAGAGTTCAAATTTAAGAAAGCATCCTTCCCTTTTACAATGAGTATATAGATTGTGAAGAAATTAAAATCATTTGAAAATATATAAAATTATTTTGTGTCAAATAGAGAGCTCCCACTACTCCCTCACCTGAGGGCTAACAATCTCACATCAGTTTTCAATCAACTAGACAAAATTGGAGATTTTAATCTGTCACCATAAAATCTCCAATTCAGTATCTAACAATGAATATTTCCCTATTTATTTGCACTCAACTCCATGGATTGCATCCTCTCCCATGAAATCAAATGTGATTCTCATCATGTTGTAGAAATCAATGTTGTATCAAATGTGATTCTCATCATGTTGTAGAAATCATTGCCCTTTTGGAACATTATTTTATCAACATATTTTAACAATTCAATTGGTCAGATCAAAAAGTAAATGAAGATCGAAGTTCAAATCATCACGAATTATTAACATTTAATATCATATAAAACAAAATCAATTCTTCACAAAACCATATCTTAAAGTAGGGAGAAGGATAAAGAAGCTACTCAGTATTCAAGAGAAGGATACGAAAAAACACGGATTTCATATATAAAAATAAGTTTACAAAATAAAAGAAAAACAAGACACACCTTATCTCACAATCTTTCATAAGAAAATCCATAGAAGTTCTTTTCAAGCCTTTCTCTTCTTACAAACACTCTCAATTCTCTCTTAGAAGTGTAATGAAGAAGAAATCTCTCACCTTCCCTCTCCTCTTACAATCCTTGAAGAAAATCTTCAATGCTTTTCTCTCTCTCTCTCTCTCTCTCTCTCACTTTTTCGCCCCCTTACACGCCATACTTCACTTCATAAAACCCCTCTTTTATTAAAGGCTACCTCCCCCAAAAAGAATTCAAAATTCTCTCCAAAATTCCATCCAACACTCAACCCTTTTGAATTCAAAATACATGTCCATTGATTCAAGAGACATATCACTTCATAAAATAACTTTCCACAGTGTCTAGATGCATTGAATCGCTCCAAGGGGTGTTTAGAACAAGTGTTCTGTAGAAAATTCTTGTAAAATTAGTCACAAAGCAATATGGCGCTGGTTTTGTCGTATCTGGCTCCAACTTGCTTAAGTTCGTGCTTTTTTGGATTTTGACTCGTTAGGAGCCAAATCCGACACATCTGGCGTCAACTCTCTATCAAATAGTCCTTTTGGCGCCAATCTGGCGCATCAGGTGCCAGAATTCCCTAAATTTGTTATTTTGGCTCCAAATTTCGTCATTTTTGCTACTTTTGCTCCAAATGCCTAAAATTGATATACTTGTAATAAAAATATGAAAATATCCTTCTTTAAAGTGCAATATGATAAAAAATAATCATAAAATATATACTTAAAACAACATATTATTTTGGTGTATCATTGGGCCACCCTAGAATGGAAGCTATTAGGAGAACCTTTGATGATTTTAAGCTGGCTAGCAGTGGACTGTAGGCTTGTTTGACGGCAAGCATGCTATAATCTGATTAGCAATGGAAGAGGACTATGCACAAATTTTCTCCAAAAAGCTCATCTCCATTGATGACATACAGATGAAGCTTTTAAAATGGACACCTGATTTTGATCCTGGCAAAGGACTCCCTATTATCCTCATTTGGCTTAAAATCCTAGGTTTAAAGCTTCACTTTTTCAACCACAAAGTACTTTTTTCTATTGATGCCCAACTAGGTAGGCCAATGAAGCTAGACAGATCTAATTTCAATTTATTTAAGCCATTCATTACTCGAATTATTGTGGAAAGGGATATCACTCTCCCATCTATTGATAAGGTCTGATTAGGCACGACCCATAATGGTTATTGACAACCTATTGTCATGGAGCACAAGCCCTATTACGGTACACATTGCAAGATGTTTGGCCATACTAACCAAAAGTGCTATAAGCTCCACTCAACTTTAAAACCACCTAAGAGTACTCCTCTGCCTCTTGAACCTTCTGCTCCTTCTCTTATGATTATGGCTGACCTCCTAGATCTAATTTTGGCCCATGTTGCTGAGGATATCAGTATCGATACTGAGATTAATGCTTTAGAAGATGATACCAATTTTCCCAGATGGTTAAATCCACATCAGAGACCTAAATATTTTCTCATGTTGAGGAAGTTGTGGCTGATTTGCAACACCTACTTGTCCCTGTTGGTGAAGATGTGGACCTCCAACCGCATGTCATCATCCCGTATCTCCTTGTAGCACCCCCCAGTCAAATACAAAGATGCATCATTCCCTTGAGGCTGATTGAAAGATTCATATAGCCAGGAAAAATAAGAACTAATATGAGCTGAAGAATCCACAAGAGGATGCTCTCATCATTGGGGCTGGAAGCCCTTACTCAAACAAGAGGGAGTCTCTTACTAGGCTCACCAGGGGGAAATCTAATCCAAACCATCATGATTAACTTATTTTATTGGAATATCAGGGGGATGGCCCACCACCACACTTTAAAAATGCTCGAATATTGACAGCGACTTTATATATGCTTAAAAATATAAGTAATTAATACTGCTGCTGAAAGATTTAATTCCTCAACAATTGTACCAAAACTTAATAATAGTTATAGATTCGATAAAGATGTATGTATAAAATATTCAATAACTGTAAAGGCACACTTATCAATGCAAGTATACATATCGCTCAAGTAATATAGGGCTCTAATGGAGTCCTAGATATCGATCCCACAACGAGTAATATTAAAAGTACGATCTTTGCTTATTTGTCACTAATAGGCAATTGAAATAAATATATAATTTTAATAACTATTAAATAACTAAATATACTAATGAAGGTTCGAATGTGATATTCAATATATAAGAAAGCATCCTTCTCCTTGTCAAGAAATTATAATAAATGGATAAAGTGGATTAGTTCAAATTATATTGTGTCAAATAGGAGCATACCTTTTCTTTACTCTTTGGTCTAGGCATAAAGAACATTGACTAATTCTGTGCTTGTTTACTGAATCTGCGACTAGGCTAGGAGGATACTGGCTCTCACTTCAGAGCTCACACGTTCCCCTCACTTGAGGGCTAACATCTACACTTCAACACCCAAACGATAGGGCCGAATTGGGGATTTTAGTCTGTCACTCTAAAATCTCCAATTCTATGCCCAATAATTTTATTCCCCTATTTATATGCACCAAACTTCCAAGGGCTTTGACCTCCCTGAATCTTGGATGTAATCCTCACTTTAGTTGTAAAACTCAGCATATTT
>NW_018227357.1:199622-203148 GCF_001263595.1 Phalaenopsis equestris
CAACAAAACATCAAAAATACCTTTCTTTCAAGTGCAATATCATTAAAAATAATATAAAATAGGTATGAAAATCTCAATATATTTTCCTTTGGTCAAAATCTCCCAAATTTAACTATTACTTGTCCTCAAGTAATTTTAGTACTATATAAAAATTATGATCTACCGCAGAAAAATTTTAATTCAGAAAATACTATATGTTGCAAGAATGACTATATGTTGCAATATTAAGTCACTTTGAATATCCAAAAGATAAGAACTTCATGAGAACTCTACTAGTAAAAGACCTACACCATAAATATAAGTTCAAGAATGTATTTATGTTTTCCCTTTAGGTAGGTCCAGTGAAGTCAATTTTTGATTAGGCATATCCTCAAGCTTCTCGTTACTTCCATAATTTTTTCATTTTCTCTTTCTTTTCATTTAGATTGTTTTCAATCCTATATATTTTTATTTTCTTTTCAGGGATTTTTGTCAATCCTTTTTCCTTTTTCAAGTGAGGATTACTATATCTGGATAACCTTTAATGATTTTGAACATCACATTTCTTTCCTTAAATTTGAAACTCAAAGCATTCCTTTACCTTATAAATATTTCATAACTTTTACATAATTGAGCCCCAATATTTTCTTCTCAAATGAATTTCCAAGATTCTTAACACTTCAAAATATAGTTTCCTTGACTTTAAATAGTTAACTATAGTCTTATTCTCTTATACTAAATATCTTAATCCACAAAATTAATTTTCATTATAAAAATATTTCGTTAAATCTACCATAATATTTAAATATCTACAAAATATAGTTACCTAAATTAAATTCACTACATAAAATCATATACATGTGAGAAAAAAAACTCTAAATATAAATCATACCTTAATATTTTAGGCATTTTCATCATTCTGAAATTTTTGCAGGCCTTCTCAACATTTCTACTTCACCTGGTCTGTAATAATTAGGAGCTTTCTACACATATAAATCATTAGAGAAATTGCTGGGTAATGAAATTTTGAAACGAGTACAAAACTAAAACATTAAACAAATACAATATTCCCTAACACAACCACAGTACTAAATAAAATAATTACAATTAAAATGTAAAATAAAAGTCACATTACAATACTATTCACAAAGTACTAATCAACATCCATTATACTACACATGCAAATTTTAACTACCACACTAACAAAAATTAAGAATTATCCAATAACAACATAACAATAAAAATGAAAGTAAAAACACACACAAACATCCATTTCTATTACAAAAGATTATAAAAATAAAAGTACAAGTACAAGTACACCAGTTACTATCAAATATCAAAATCCCAAACTATGTCTTCATCTCCTTGATCAACAGGTGGATTGGGCTGATACTGAGTATAATGGGGGCACTCAGGGAAAGTAACATCAGGCTCACCTCTGTAGTGTTGGGCCTGAACTTCGTAATAAGCTATCTCAAAATTTAAAAGCCTCTGAAGGTACTCACTATCATAATCATGTTGATGTTCTAAACCTCCAATCCTTTCATTTATTAATTCTATAATCTTTCACTGTAAGGTAAACTCATTCATCAAATCAGTCAAAGTAGGGGAACCAGAAGGTGCAAGGTCATAACTTGTAGAGGGGACATCTCTACTAGTAGAAGGTTCTTGACTCCTACTTCCAGTTCTCCATTTTTCATGGGATTCATAAGTATTCAAATTAGCTTTACTGATGGGTTTCATAGGATAAACCCATTTTTCATCTCCAGCTTCCACTCTTGAAAGTTGGCAAAGTGCATAAATAAGGCCAAGATGTCCTAGACCTCCACTTGTTTCACTCCTTGTTGTAGTCAATATATTCTTAAAAATAATTCTCCCAACATTTATATTTCTGTTATTCTAAATACATAAATTCATAATAGCTCTATCTCTAGTTACCTCACTATGGTGATAAGTTGGTAACAGAGTAGAGGAAATAAAATAGTGTCACGCTTTAGAGGTGGCATTTAACATGGAAGCAGAATGTTCTCGTTGCTCTCGTTGCTTTATCTTCCATGTTCTTTTCCCATCAGTGAGAAAGTTGATCACATCATCCAGGGGGCCTTCCATCGTACTGATGGATTCATAATGATTGCTATAAGAGTCTGGGACTACATAAAAGGTGTTAATGCGGGCGGCATTAAATTCAACAGAAAATCCCCGCACTTGAACGATTCCATCTTCAGAATAGATTACGTTGGCATAGAATTCTTTCACAATATTTGCATCAGCTTTATTGGTGGTGTAACAAAAGTTTTCCCACCTCCGCTCGGTAATAACTCGTTAAATTTCTCCTCCCAGATTCTCAAAAACTCGATCTTGTATACACTTTTTTCCTTTAAATACTGAAGTAAATCTTGATTAAGCCTTTGCATTGAAGAAGATAGACTCGTCGAACTCAATTCATCTCTTTTGTCATGGAGTCATTTCAATCTAATTAAATTATAGAAAATTTCCAAAATATACTTCAAATATGTAAATAATGGTTTCCAAAAGTAATTCTAAGAGTTCGACACTAAGTTCCATGAATTTCTTCCCAATATTTTCTTCACATTCTCAAATTTTTCGAATCTCCTCAATTTTAAATAAATCCATGGTGAAAATCAAATATTTTTAACTTGGAGTGAAGCTCTTACCTAGAGATGATCAAATCTGGTGTCTAAATATCTTGAAATCACCCCCAAATCCAAGATATCTCCAGCCCTAGGTCAAACATCGCATTTTTTTTTTTTAGGAGGAAGGGGATGATGAATAGTGGCGGTTGACTGGTTAAAATCACGGTTAAAGGTATTTTTTCATGAGCTCACCGTCGGCTGGGTCGATGGCGCTGTCAGCGCGCTCTATGAAAATTTAAACATAACTCTCGGGAAAAATCCACCATCGACGGCGTCGAGGGCGCCATCGGTGGGCTCTATTGATTTTGGTTCAATTCTCAGATTTTTGTGTAAATAATGTACTCATCACAAATAAACTTTCACAAAACAAAACATCACATTTATATATAAATTCCAAGAGGTACAATATACGTTACATAACATACCAAAGTTTGGTTTTTTCTCAACCTCAACACATTAATTTAGTGTTGCAATCCAAACCACAACACTCAAAACGCTGAAAACAAAACATCCTATGCTTAGTCTCAACTTTACAGAGATTTAAAAGCATAATTCTAAAGCAAATCAAATGCAAAGTTCAAATCAAATTACATAGATAGACAGACAGGTAGCAATATAAATCTACTATTTTTCATATTCAGTACTAGTTTCTCCTCTGAGATCACCCATTGATTGCACATGAACGAAGAGGTTGTAGAAGGGTCGGTATGGAAATTCTTCAGTAAAATCCTCTTCTATCAGTTTCATTCTCCTCATCAGCCATATCAAACTATCTTCAATATGTCCAGAGTGATCAAAATGTTCTTTCATCCTCCAGTCTAGATGATCGAAGAAATTATAGATATTATTAATTGTAGATATTATTATTTGTACCTCTTTCTCCAATTTCTTGA
>NW_018227357.1:203203-203627 GCF_001263595.1 Phalaenopsis equestris
GAACTAAAGGTTAAAGGTTGAATCGGCAATGAACTTTGAGATGACTGATCTATCATAATAGCCATGTCATTTTCATCTTCAAAAGCTGGGAATCTCTCAGTTGGGTCCAAAGGCTTCCAATGTAGAAGTACCTTTTCCCAATTTTCATAGGAAACTTAGAACTGACTGTAAAGTGAGAAAATTGTGGAATGGTGTCCAAGCCCATAAGTTGATCCATGAATGATCAGGCCTAAAACTGACTTCACAATTATTGATCTAATATCGATCGACAGCCCTTTTGGATGCAGTAATTCAAAATAACACTTTCTTTAGAAACTTTACCAATCTTCATTGTCAGTAACAATTTCGCAGAAATGAAGAAGTGCCAGTGTTTTGAAATGGGATTTAGGAGTGTCACAGAAAAACTAACATACCCGTTTTCTCT
>NW_018227357.1:203637-204540 GCF_001263595.1 Phalaenopsis equestris
TAAATATTGGTAAATCTCATTCATCTGGTTTCTTGTCGGGACGAAGTTGGAATAGTGGCAGACAGGAATGTTCTCTATCATGTATAATTCATTGATCTATGCAGGAGTAAAAGTTATCCATCTACCTTGTACATAAACAACTCCCTGGTTGATTCCATACAAATTTGCATAAAATTCTTTTATCATATGAACAACCACGACAGCGATAGTATAACACAACACTTCCCATCTTCGTCACACTATCATCTCTTCAATTGTCGTAGAGGGATTATT
The DNA here is from genome assembly GCF_001263595.1 of Phalaenopsis equestris. NCBI lineage: Eukaryota > Viridiplantae > Streptophyta > Magnoliopsida > Asparagales > Orchidaceae > Phalaenopsis > Phalaenopsis equestris. The sequence continues at coordinate 203,911 of NW_018227357.1, forward strand.
CAATCTGTGATTTACAAATCCTCGTTCCTTGATTAGTCTTTTCTTTGCCAATACCTTGTTAAAGATTCGTTGCGCTTCCGCACTAATAAACTTTTGTAGATTGAACACTCGCATTCTCAGATTAACAGTGGAATTGGACGCCATAGGAATGAAATTAGTGGAGTTTCACTTTATTTTTGGGGGAAATATGATCTTAGGAATCAAATTTGGGAGTTTAAAAGGGTAACTCCCGCCCAAAAACCGCCAAAAAACTGCCATTCAAACTCCAGAAACCGCCATCTCACCGGTCTCGCCGTCGGCGGCGCTGTCGCCGTTGGCGGCGCCGAGGGCGCCATCGGCAAGCCTTTTATATTTAATTGCCTGAACTCTCGAGAAAAACCCGCCATCGGCACCCAAGGCAAAAATTGCACAGTTTTGCTCTGGTCTGAATGCATTCCAACTTTTCTCTATGGATCCAATTTTTATGATGACTCAAGGGTAAATAAGAGTAGTAAAGCTCAATACTACCATAAATTAATGATAATTTCAAATAAAAACTACTATAATCGCAATAAACATAAAGATAATTATGGGTTGCCTCCCATAAAGCGCTTGGTTTAACGTCGTCAGCCCGACCTATTCAGGTTTATT
>NW_018227357.1:208348-210030 GCF_001263595.1 Phalaenopsis equestris
GAAGGATTGATTCCCTTAATATCAGCTAAGGTCCAACCAAAAGCTTTCTTATATCTTTTCAATGTATCGAACAGTCTTTTCTCTTGCAGATCATTTAATTATGGAGATATTATAACAGGTGATGTAGATGAGTCTCCTAAAAGTACATACTTCAAGTGCTAGGCAATACTTTCAACTCAAGTTCAGGTGGTTTTATAATTGAAGGAAATAGATTCTTATCAGCATTTTCTGTAATATCTAGCATCTCAAATCTTTCCTGAACATAATCTAATTCTTCATTTTCTAATTTATCTAAAATAATTTCATCACTTTCTTTAAATTGTTCTTTCTCTTCAAAATCTTCTTTAAAATATTCTTTCAATAGATGTTCACTAATTTCCATGCAAAAACATTCATTACATCTTTCAACAGTAGGGTATTTCATAGATTTTGTGATGTTAAAAGTCACTTCTTGATCGTTAATTCTCATCATTAATTCTCCTTTTTGAACATATATCATAGCTTTTCCAGTAGCTAAAAATGGTCTCCCTAAAATGATAGGTATTTCCTTATCTTCCTCCATATCTAAAACAATGAAATCCACGAGAAAGATAAATTTATCAACTTTTACTAACACATCTTCTATAACTCCCTTAGGATATGTAATTGAATGATCCCCTAACTCAAGAGTTACAGAAGTAGGTGAGACTTCTCCTAATCCTAATCTTTTGAAAATTAATATAGGCATAAGATTAATGTTGGCTCCCAAATCACATAAAGCTCTTTCATAAAATTTTTCACCGATAGCACACGGTATAGTGAAACTGCCAGGATCTTTTAATTTTTCAGGAAGCTTTTTCTGAATAATTGGACTACACTCTTTGCTAAGTGCAACAGTTTTGTTATCCGTAAGCTTCCTTTTCTTGTTCAGAATTTCTTTCATAATTTCATATAATTGGGTATTTGCTCTAAAGCTTCCACGAATGGAATATTTATCATTAACTTCTTAGGAATTTCTAAAAATTTGAAAAATTGTTTATTTTGTTTGTGTTGCTTCAATCTTTGAGGAAACGGTGGTGGAGGTTTCTCCACAGTAATCTTCATTGGTGTAAGTGGATATTCTAAATCTGGGTACTCATGATCATTTTCTTTGCCAGTATCCATTTTCTTTTTTTCAGTTTCTGTTTCTTTCTGTACCCTTGTTTCCAATTGTTTTCCACTTCGTAATTGTATCTCTTTGATTTGTTCTTTTCCATGATCTTTAGGATTTGGTTCCACAATACTTGGAAAAGTTCCTAATGTTCAGTTACTAAGCACAGTAGCGATATTCCCTAATTGGTTTTCAATATTCTTAATAGCAGTTCCTTGATTTTGTAATTGATTTCCTTGATTTTGTAATTGATTTCCTTGATTCAGCAATTGTTGACCCATGTTTAATATCAGCTCTTCCATAGACAACTTCTTTTCCTTAATTTGAGTATTACTGTTAAATCCTGGAGGATAAGAAGGTTTATAGTTAACATTTCCTTGGTTCCTTGGTTAGATGAATTTCCTAATGAGTTCACTAAGTTGTTTGCCCATTGTTGATTTGTAGCAGAATTATTATTCCAATTAAAATTTGGATAACTCTTCCAACCTGGGTTATAATAGTTCGAATAAGGGTTGTTGGGTCTATTAATAGCATTTAAAGTCTCATATGAAGG
>NW_018227357.1:210110-210608 GCF_001263595.1 Phalaenopsis equestris
TTGATATTGCAGCAATCTGCGAAGCTAACATAGATATTGCATCAGAATCATGGATACTAGCTACTCTTTTAGAATTTACCCTTTCAGAGTGCCATTGAAAATTATTGGTAGCCATCTCTTCTATTAACAAATAAGCCTCATCAAAAGGATTTGAGATTAACGAACCACCAGCTGCAACATCTATAATCAATATAAGTGATCTCACTAATACATTATAAAAAGTTTGAATTATCAACCAATCTGGTAACAAATGATGAGGGCATTTCATAAGAAGATCTTTAAATCTCTCTCAAGCTTCATATATTGACTCTCCATCAATCTGACAGAACGATGTTATGTCATTTCCAAGTTTAGCAGTTTTGGATGGAAGGAAATATTTGGATAGAAATTTATGTGACAGTTCCCCCCAAGTTCTAATAGATCCTGGTGCTAATGCTAGCGAATTTAACCACATCTTAGCTTGATCCCTCAGTGAAAAAGGAAAAAGTCTAAGTCTAA
>NW_018227357.1:210647-210980 GCF_001263595.1 Phalaenopsis equestris
GTCATATTTAAAAGTAGCTAAGAAACTAGCAAGGTGTAAATTAGGATCTTCATTTGGTGTACCTCCGAATTTATTATTTTGTACAATTTGGATATTAGTAGTTTTAAGCTCAAATGAATTAGCAGCTATATCAGCATTTTGGATAGATAAGTGAATTTCATCTGTTGTAGGATTTGCATAATCTCGTAAGGGTCTAGGTTGGTGTTCATTTTCTATTCCTTGATTGTTCATGTTGTTTTCCATCGCCTCAGAATTTCTAGGTTCTCTTCTCATTCTTCTAATCTTTCTAACAGTGCGTTCTAATTCCGCATTGTAGGGTATAAGATTTTTAGA
>NW_018227357.1:212518-215479 GCF_001263595.1 Phalaenopsis equestris
TGGGCTCGTCGTCGGTGCCCTAGTTCAAATCTTCACATTTTGGTCCTTTTTGCTCCAAATTTGCTCCTTTTTGCATCTTTTTGCTTCAATGACCTTAATTCACCATTCCTACAACAAAACATCAAAAATACCTTTCTTTAAAGTGCAATATCATCAAAAACAGTATAAAATAGATATGAAAAGCTCAACATATTTTTATTTGGTCAAATATCTGAATAGAAAGCACAAATTTTGGTGTATGGCTATTTTAGAGCCTTTGGTTCTTAAACATCCTCATAAAATAATGAAGAAATTCCATAGATTTACCCACTCAGCTAATTGTAATAATAAAATTTGGATTTCTTGTAGAAAAGAAATAAATTGGTCTATTATCATCAACAAACCTCAATTTCTTCATTTTTCTTTTGATATGGTAGGAAGTACAGGTTGTGCTACCATCATTTATGCTCACTGCACTTGGACTACTAGAGAAGATCTTTGGACAAATTTATACCATATCAGCACCTCAATGTCCTCTAGCTGGCTGGTTGAGGGAGATTTCAATTGTATTTCATCCACTTGTGATAAGAAGGGTGGTAAAGCTCCTAGTATATCTTCAATGACTACTTTCAATGAAAACAATCAATCTTTTGGTTTGTTTGATCTTAGTTTTAATGTTCCCCAATTCACATGGAGAAGAGGGAATACTTGGGAAAGGTTGGACAAGTTCCTTGCTAATGATTCTTTGTTTCATAACTACCTGCATACTTCTGTCACCCTTCTTACCTTTGTAGGTTCTGACCACAATGAGGATGGGTGGCTGAAGACAGTGGGATTGAACTGAGGGAAGTTAGGAGGAGTGAGACACCTAAAATATATAGTGTTTTTAAATGCATTTTTATACATATTTTTGATATATTGCGCTTTAATGGAATGTATTTGTGTGTTTTTCTTTCAGGTACAAGTAAAAAGGTGAAAAATGCTAAAAGGAGTGAAAAAGGATTAAATTTTGAGCAAATAGGTGAAAATTGTGCTAAAGTGTTTTGGTACCTAAGCGCCGGTTAAATAGAGAAGGTCATGCCTAAGAGTCAGAGGCCCCTCGCTTTAGCGTCAGAGGCAGTTATTTGGCGGTTTTCTTAATTTGGCTGAATTTTGAAGAGGTATTTGAGGCACCAATTGGCTAAAGATGGTGGTTATGACCACCAGAAATGAAAATATTATTAAAAGACTTATGAAAGGAGGCATCCTTCAGAGAATACATCAAATTCAGACACATTTTAAAGAGTTATAAAGGCACCTCTTGAAGATTTATAAAAGAAGGAAGTTAAGACTTTTTAAAGTGTGCTTGAAAGTTCTGAAAGGTGTTGGAAAGGAGAGAGTTTTGGAGAGGTTTTTAGGCACCACAAATTTACTTTATCCTTTTTATTTTTATTTTATTTTGAGAGTGCTCTAAAAGAGAAGAGATTCAATAGAACTTCAAGAGTTAGGTGGAGGACTTGAGATAATTTTTTACCTTTTGTTTTGGACTACTTTTAGTTTTAATCTAGACTTCTTGTTGGTTTGACAGTGATTTCTACTTTTGAACTAAAGTGTTGTTTTTTTTTCTCCATGGATTATGAGTATTTTTCTTTATCTTTCTCATTAAAATGATAAGTAATTAAAGTGTTGGATGGAAGTTGTGGAGAGTATTGATCTTTAATGTTGAAAGAAGTTGTGATGATTTAAATCCATGAACTTCATTTACTTCTTGATTTGGCCTATCCAGATGTTAAAATTTATTGTGAGAACTTGTAAGAACAGAGCTGGTATTGTCTCAGTCAACAATTTGAAAAAATCTCATGAGGTTATATGAATGAGAATGTAATTCATATGATTTAGTGCAAAAAAATGTAGAGGTTATAAAGTCATACTTAATCTTTGAAGGGTGTAGAGTTAACAACAATTTGTCAATAATTATCTTTTTAAAATAGAAAATTTGTCGTTCAATAGAGCATTTGCATATTTTCCTGTGGGTTCGATATTCATGTCTTAATCAAAAAGTCCTATATTACTTGATAATGATACTTATACTTGCGTAGTATCCCAATATATAAGTCAAAGAGTTAAATTTCTATTTGCTTAGTTAAATTTCTATTTGCTTCAGGATCAAGTAAAGTAAGGAAATCAAAGTAAGGAAATATAAGTGAAAATATAATAAAAGACATTGTTTTACTGTTGCATATAAGTAGTAAGTCAGGACCAAGTTTTTAGCTCCGTTGCTGAGAAATTAATTGATTTAAAAATAAATTTCTATTTTTAGAAAGTTTTATTTAAACTTTAACAATTATTGTATTTTATTTTGTGTGTTTTATTTTATTTTTATTTTAAGTAAGTGTATACGTAGTTCAGGTTCTGAATGACTAGTGCCATATGATTTTGAATTAGAGAGAACCGTTAAAAGAATCAGAAAAATAAAAAAAATCAAAATTATTGAATAATCTAAAAAAATTACATAAATGGCAAATCAAAACAATCAAAATTGTGAAATTCATCAAGAGTTTAGACCTTCAAGAGATTATGCCAACCCTACTGTGATGAACTTCAATGTAGTATTCAAAAACCTACTGTTGTGGCTAATTCATTTGAGCTTAAACCTGTTATTATCCCAATGATATCAAATAATCAGTTTGGGGGATCACCAACTGAAGATCCAAATTTACATCTTGCCAATTTTTTAGAATTTTGCGCTACCCTTAAATATGATTGTGTATCAGATGATGTCATAAGACTTAGGTTATTTACTTTCTCACTGAGAGATAAAGCTAAGATGTGATTGAATTTGTTAGCACCTGGATTTATTAGAACTTGGGGTGATTTAGCACAGAAATTCCTTGTTAAATATTTTCCACCATCAAAAACTGCGAAGCTTAGAAACAATATTACATCTTTTAATCAGTTTGAAGGGGAATCTATTTATGAAGCATGGGAACAATTTAAAGAACT
>NW_018227357.1:215553-216711 GCF_001263595.1 Phalaenopsis equestris
TGATGTCAAAACCATTTCATGACGCTTATGCTTTAATTGAAGAAATGACTACCAATAATTTTTAATGGCCTTCTGAGAGGGTGAATCCAAAGAAAGTAGCCAATATTCATGAATCTGATGCATTTACTATATTAGTAAATCAAGTTGCTATAATTTTAAGGATGTTAGACCAATTTGGAATGAATTTTTCTCAACCAATTTCCATGATTGAAGAGAATTCATTAGGCCAAATGGTAGATTCTCAAGCATCATTAGAAACTTTGAATGTTATAAATAACAAGCAAAATAACCCATATTCAAATTATTATAACCCAAGTTGGAAGAACCATCCTAACTTTAACTAGAATAATACTATAGGTGGTAATAATCAGCAATGGGGGAACAATCAAAGAAACCCATTGGGAAACTGGAACAACCAAGGGAATAATAATTATAGATCTACTTATCCTCCAGGTTTCAAAAGTAGTACACAATTTAATGAGAAGAAGTTATTTATAGAAGAAGTGGTGGTACAAATGGGAAACCAATTACAAAGTTAAGGAGCTAGAATTAGAAATATTGAGAATCAACTTGGACAAATCACAAATTCATTAATTAATAGATCCCAATGAACACTTCCTAGTAATACTAAAATAAATCTAAAAGACTAGAATAAAGAACAAGTAAAAGCTGTTCAACTTAGAAGCAAAAGAGAGTTGGAAGGTAGTATTCAAAAAGAAACTGAAGTACAGAGAGAAGAAATTGAAGAATCAAAAGAGGACGCTCCAAAAGATTCTAAAAGACCTATTTTTCCACTTAAAATTGATTTAGAAAAACCACCACCTCAATTTCCTCAAAGACTTCATCAATAGAAGTTTGATAAGCAATTTTAAAAATTTATGGAGATTTTTAAGAAGCTTACAATTAATATTACATTTGTTGAAGCCTTAGAACAAATGTTGAGCTATGTAAAGTTTATGAAAGATATTCTCAATAGAAAAATGAAGTTTGAAGATAATGAAATTGTTGCACATAGTAAGGAGTGCAATGCTATAATTCAGAAGAAGCTTCCTGGAAGTTTGATAAGCAATTTTAAAAATTTATGGAGATTTTTAAGAAGCTTACAATTAATATTACATTTGCTGAAGCCTTAGAACAAATGTTGAGCTATGTAAAGTT
>NW_018227357.1:217102-217578 GCF_001263595.1 Phalaenopsis equestris
TTTGGGGAGACCTTTCCTAGCCACAGGAAGAGCAATGATAGATGTGCAGAAAGGGGAATTAGCAATGCACGTCAATGATCAAACTGTTGCTTTTAACATTTCAAGATCAATGAAATATCCTGCAAAAGGTAAAGATGATGAATGTTATAGAATGGATGTTATAAGATATCTGAGTGAATGTCATTTTAGAACTAATTATGAAGAAAAACTGAAGTACAAAATTTGGACCACGAGCTAGAAGAGAAATTAGATCAATGTGAAGATCTTTTTAAGGAAGATTCAAACTATGTTCGAGAAAGTTTTGAAATTATGGACACGATAGACAAAGATAAATCATTTTGTCAATGAATAGAAAAACCTTTAGAACTTGAGTTGAAGTTACTTCCTGATCATTTAAAATATGCCTTTTTAGGAGATTCCTCTACTTTACCAGTTATAATTTCCTCAAAGTTAATGATGGAAGAAGAAGATAGATT
>NW_018227357.1:217748-223690 GCF_001263595.1 Phalaenopsis equestris
ATTTTAAAGTGGTTAGATGCTGGAATTATCTACCCTATTTCAGATAGTGTATGGGTTAGTATAATTCATTGTGTTCCTAAGAAAGGAGGAGTAGTTGTAACTGTGAATGAACATAATGAATTAATACCTACTAGACAAGTTAAAGGGTGACGAATATGCATTGATTATAGAAAATTAAATCTTGTAAAGATCATTTTCCCCTACCCTTTTCTAGATAAAATGTTGGATAGACTAGAAATACTTTTGTTTTCTTGATGGATATGCTTGTTATCACTAAATTCAAATAACTCTCGAGGATCAAGAGAAAACAACTTTTACCAGTCCTTATAGTACTTTTTTCTTTTAGAAGAATGTCCTTTGGTTTATGTAATGCCTCTACTACATTTCAAAGATGTATGACGACAATTTTTTGTGATTTAATTGAAAAAGGTATTGAAGTATTTATGGATGATTTTTCAGTGTTTGGAACTTCATTTGACTCATGTTTAGAACATTTATCAAAATTTCTTAAGCATTGTGAAGAAATAAATTTAGTTCTTAATTAGGAAAAATGTCAATTTGTGGTAGCAGGAGGAATTATATCAGGACATAAAATATCATAAAATGGCATGAAAGTAGATCCTGTTAAAATTCAACTAATTTACCTTATCCAACAAATGTAAGGGGAATTAGTAGTTTTTTAGGACATGCTGGAATCTACAGACAATATATTAAAGACTTCTAAAAAATGGCTAAGCCTTTATTCCATTTACTGCAGAAAGATGAAATTTTCAATTTTGATGAGGAATGCCTAAAAGCTTTTGAATTATTAAAAGAAAAATTAGTCACTGCACCAATTATAATTTCACGAGATTGGGGAAAACCTATTGAATTGATGTGTGATGTTAGTGATTATGCTATTAGATGGTTTTAGGACAAAAATATGATAAAATTTTTAAAGTAACTTACTATGTTAGTAAAACTCTTAATGAAACTCAAATTAATAATACAACCATTGAAAAAGAATTATTAGCAATAGTATATGCCTTTAATAAATTTTGATCATATTTAATTGGAACTCATTGTGTAGTGCATATAGATCATTCTGCTATTAAGTACTTAATGAAAAAGAAGGATGCTAAACCTAGACTTATAAGATGGATTCTTCTTTTGTAAGAATTTGATTTTGAAATAGTAGATCGAAAGCGAACTTAAAATCAAATTGCTGATCATTTATTCAAAGAAGGGCACCATTAGAAGAAACTTATGAAATTATCCAAAAATGTCATAATTCTGATTTTGGGGGACATTTTGGTGTTGATAAAACATCATACAAAATTTTACAATCTGGATTCTATTGGCCTACTATTTTTAGAGATGTTAATGCTTATATTAAAACTTGTGATAGATGTCAATGAGTAGGCAATATTTTTAGAAGAAATGAGATGCTCCGCAATTATATGCTAGTAGTTGAAATATTTGATGTTTACCCGTTTAATAATGTGTTTCCATCATTATAAAATGATAAACAAAATCAGATCACAAACCCATAAGAAAAATGTGGTTGGCAGCTTATAATTCTCTCTAAATGTAAGATGGTATTTGCGCAATTAAACCCTTCACATGAGACGTGATAAAACAATCTCTCGAAATATTAGGTGTTGCAACTTGCATGGACAATCAAGGTTCATCAAGGAAATCCATAATGGAGAAATTATTAAAGAAATATCATATTAATCATAGAATTTTTACTGTTTATCATCCTCAGACAAGTGGTTTGGTTGAATTATCTAATCAAAAAATTAAAAGAATTATGGAAAAATCTATGAATAAAAAAAAATAGATTGATCAGTCAAACTTGACTATGCTTTGTGGGCTTATAGGACTGCATGTAGAACTCCTATAGAAATGTTCCCTCTACAGGAATGTCCCCATATATGCTAATATTTGGGAAAGCCTGTCGCTTACCAGATGAACTTGAGCATAAAGCAAATTAGGCGATTAAAGAGTTCAATTATAATTTGAAAGATGTTGGTGACAAAATATTATTGCAATTAAATGAGCTTGAAGAGATAAGGAATGAATCTTATGAAAGTTCTAAGATTTATAAAAAAAAAGATGAAGAAGTGGCATGATCAAAGCATTCTTCCTAAAATTTTTTAACTAGGGCAACGAGTTTTGCTATATAATGCAAGGTTAAGATTATTTCGAGGCAAACTTAATTCCAGGTGGATTGGTCCATTTGTTGTGATAAAAGTTTATGCTTATTGAGCTGTGGATATTAAAGATGTGGATATTAAAGATCCTAAGACCGATAAAGTGTTTAAAGTGAATGGTCATAGACTGAAACCTTCTTTTGTAGGGGATCAGCATAAATTTAATGAAGGAATGATGTTGGGTCAACCAGAATAAGCATTGGTTACGTCAGACTGATGACGTTTGACGTTAAACCAAGCGCCGCTTTGTGGGAGGCAACCCATAAGTATTAGTGTGTTTTTATCTTTATTGTTGTTTTATGTGTGATTAAGAAAAGTCGGGTAATATTTTTGAGACTATTATGTGTTAGTATTGGTTTTAAGACTTTATTTAGTAACCTAGACATGTTAGAATGAAACCTAGACATGTTAGACCTAGACATGTTAGAATGAGAATTTGGACGTTTAGTTGACTGATGCAAAAATTTGTACTCGAGCTTATGCGTCAATACTCGGCGCTTAAGTGCTGTAGTTAAAGAATATGTGCTAAATTAAGATTCTAGAAAGTTTAATCATCAATTAGTTTATAAAAATGTGTCAAGGTAGTTCCAAGACGTGTCTAGAAGTTATTAGAGAGATTTAGACCTATAAATAGAAGGGTTTAGTGAAGGAATTTGGCCCCAAATCATTTTCAGTCCTAAAGTCTATATAAGAGAAAGAGAAATTTTGATAAGATGTCTTCATGGGAGATGGATTTGAAGAATGAAGAGACCATGAGAAAGAGATTCGATAGTCAAAGTGTACAAGAGATGTATAACAGTTTCTTAGCCGTTAGTATCGAAAGAATATCGGAAAAGATCAAAAAATTTGAGATTACCATGGCTTTACTTAAGACCAAGGTAATTGAGATTCATGCACATCTTGAATATATTGGATGAGAATTAAAAATGCAATTTAGCCATACTAGTTATATAGAGGAAGCAGATAAGGAGATGTTTCTTAAGCAGAAATGGATTGAAGAAGATAGTATCAGAGCTCATCACCATCGTCCGTTTTATCAACTTTATATTCTGATTGCCCCAAGAGAGACTAATGAAAGACCGAAGTTTGTCCCATCAAATGAAGAGTGGAATCAAGTTCTATGTCTGAGTTTGTTTGTTAGGAGTCATTATGTTTATGTGTTAGTGTTTAAGTCTTGATTTTTAGTGTTTATGTTTTTATGTGTTTAATTGTGAATGTTTGTTAAGTGTTCGTGCTTAGAAAATTGTCTCATCCAAGACTATTTGGAGTGAGAATTAAGTGTTATATGCATTTGTAATTGTTTTTGAATGAAAATATGCATTTGTTTGTGTGAAAATTAGTGTTATTTTTAGCCTCAAATTGAATTGAGTTATATAGAGAATTTTGAGAGTGAGGAGAGTTAAAGGAGATGAAAATAGTTATTTAAGTGTTATGAAACCATTTAGGGGTGGTATACTTAGACAAATAGTGCATTTTACTTAAGTTCAAAAATTTCAAAAAGCATGCACTGAAGCCTAAGCGCCACTTATCCGCGCTTAAGCGCCGATTCACTAAAATTGATTCACGAAAGGTTAAAAGTGAAAAATTAACCAAAAAATTGCCATTTTTCACCCTCCCGTCACCTTCAAACTCTCGAAATTACAATTTTGGAGAGCTAGGGCACACTATTAAGTGGAGATTTCTTGGTGAAATCAAGAAAAAATTGCTAGGTTCGGATTTATTAAGGTAAGAGCTTTACTTCTATGTAAAAATTTTGGATTTTCACCATGTATTTTGAGTACATTTGGAAGAATTCGAAAATTCACTATTCATGGCGAAAAAAGAGGAAAAATCTATGTAAATTGCATAGGAAGTGTAGTTTAAGCTTTTAGAAGTTTATTTTAGTAGTTTATACTTGATTTTTGAAGTTATTTTTGGAATTTTATAAAATTGTAGTGGAATTTTATAAATGAAGAGGAGTAAAGGAAAGACCCTTTTGATTCGAGCAAATTTGTGAGTTCAAAAGCTCAAGATAGGTAAAGTGGTGCAATGCAATCACGAAAGCTTATTCAGGAGCGCTGTTTTAAGAATCCAGGTGGATCTGTGGAAGATCTGATCGTTCACCGATAGTGGAAATAATTCTGTTAAATAATTCTGTTATTTTTCTGCTGTTATTTTTCTGCTGTTGTAGTTATATCTGTTGTTAGGGAGTTAAATGCAAACCTCCCTGAATCTAAAGACGATAAAGTCATGGGTCGAGGAAAGTTGATACCTTTTTCATCGGAGGTTATCAATTTGTTCAACCATTTTCCACTGGATACTTTATGTTTTTATGCGAATTATAGTCCAACTGAGATGAAGCTAGATGAGATTATTTCATATTTGACTGTTGGAAGAAGACTCTAGAAGATCACAAATGAGAGGAGAGTCAATTTTTCCACATCAAAGTTAAGTGCACCTTCAAAGGCATGACACTATTTTATTTTTGCACGTCTATTACTAACAAATCATCTCAGCGAAGTTACCAGAGAGAGAGCGATGTTAAATTATTGTATCCAGGAAGGAAAGCTCATCAACATAGGAGCTTTGATATATCAAACTATCATTAGTTCTGCCACTGCTGCTAATACTGCAAGTCTGGGATTTGATTCCTTGATCTTTTCTTTATGTGAGCAGGCTGGAGTAAGATATGATAGCTGGGAAGAAGTATTGTTGCCTCTAAAGCCTATTACAAAGGTGAATGTGAAGACTTATTCTGAACATTCTACTTTTGGCTGGAGAGGAGGATTTTCAAGGAGCCATGGAATGAAAATGTCTGCTGCTTCTACCTCTCTTGCTTCTACATCTAGACCATCTACCTCACGTGCTTCTACTTCTAGAGGTGAGTCTACTGAGACCCAAGATCAATTATTATAGAGGTTGATGGACGATATTAATTATATCGCTGATAAAGTTAAAAATTTAGAGCGTTTTACAGAACATACTGATAGGTATAATAGAAGAAAAAGTGATTATGAAGAGAAATTTCACTCATCTTTGGAGAGCCTCTTTAGGGGTAACCAAGGAGTGCAATTTCCTCCATATTTTAGATGCCCTGATTATGAGCCTGCAGATGTTTGGGTTAGTGGTGATTCTGAGAATGATGAGTAGGATTATGAGATTTATTTTTATGTTTGTATTATGATAGTACTATGTAGTCTGGATAGCTACATTTGCATTTATGTGTTTATTTGGACTTGAGACGTGCGATGTAATGTGTTTTTATGCTTTGGAACTGAGACATGTATGTTTGTGTGTTAGTTTGGATTTTGTGATGTATGAGACTGTTATTTTGTTTAATAGTATTATGATGTTGTGATTTGTTAGTAGTTTGTTTTAAAATGCTAAGGTAGTAATAGTTGTTGTGTGTTTAGTACTATGTTAGTTAAGGATTGAAATTGATTCTATGCCTTTTGAAAAGTTGAAAATCTTGCTAACTTTAGTTTTAAAATTTTAAATTTAGAAAACTGCTACCCTGTATTTTTCTTTTATCTTGTTAGTGTGTTTGTTTTTATGTTGAGATTGTGAAGTTAAAGTTAGTGTGTTTGTTTGCTTTTATGTCTGTACCCACTACTTAGTTAGAAGTCAACTAAATCTCTACATGTTAAATTGAAATGAAAATGATAGAAAATTAATCAAAAATTAGTTTTACTCCTATTTTTAGTTTTATGCTTGTATACTTTTGATATAAAAATTCTTATAAGCACGTTCTTTCAATTTTCATTCCTG
>NW_018227357.1:223959-225349 GCF_001263595.1 Phalaenopsis equestris
TATCTTTAGTAAGAAAAATTGTATTTTTGAAAAATTTAGATAATTTAGACTTTTATTTTTAATACTTAAATTTCTTTTATTAAAATAATTTTCAAAACTATTATTATATTTATAAGTAAAAGATTTATATCAGGACTTTGTTTTAGGAAAGGAGAAGTAGAATTCAAAATCATTAAAGGCTTATCTAGATATAGTAATCCTTGCCTTAAAAAGAAAAAGAAAAAGAAAAAGAAAAAAAGTAGGAAAAGAGAAGATTGAGGATTAGCGCCTAATCAAAAATTGGTTCCACAAAGAAAAAGAGTAGGAAAAGAGAAGATTAAGGATTAGCGCCTAATCAAAAATTGGTTCCACATTTGATATTTTTAAAGTATAAAACTTGAGAAAATCTTAAGTTTAAGAATATAATATAGTAAGTAAAATTATTCTTAATAAAAATTTTTAAGTGGAGATAATAAAAGGACTAAATTCTAAACTAGGAGAATCTACAATATTTTTGAATTAGATAGGAACTCATATTTTCATCTTTCTTAACGTTAAAAATTTCTAAACTTTAAGTTGGTCTCATTTACAGAATATTTTTTTTAAATTGGACTACTATATTTCTAAATCTAAAGTTTAGTAACTCCTAAAGAAACTCATATACATATCATACTTATTTAGTTTTTAAGGATTGAAGTGTCACTTGTGGACAAGTAACATTTTAAGTTGGGGGATTTTGAAACACCTAAAATATATATTGTCTTTAAACGCATTTTTATACCTATTTTAAGATATTGCGCTTTCATAGAAGGTATTTGTGTATTTTTCTTTCAGATATAACTAAAAAGGTGCAAAATGCTAAAAAGAGTGAAAAAGGATCAAATTTGGAGCAAAGATGTGAAAATTGTGCTAAAGTGTTTTGGCGCCTAAGCGCCAGATCCGGCGCTTACGCACTGGTTAAACAGAGAAGCTACGCCTAAGCACCAGAGGGCCCGCGCTTAAGAGCCAGAGGCAATTATTTTGTGCTTTTCTTCATTTAGCCAAATTTTAAAGAGGTATTTGAGGCATCTATTGGCTAAAGAGGATGGTTATGACCACTAAAAATGAAAATATTATTAAAAGACTTACGAAAGGAGGCATCTTTGGAGAATACATCGAATTCAGACACATTTTGAAGAGTTATCAAGGCACCTCTTGAAGATTTATAAAAGAAGGAATTTGAGACTTTTTAAAGTGTGCTTTAAAGTTCTAAAAAGTGTTGGAAAGGAGAGAGTTTTGGAGAGATTTTCGGGCACCACAAATTTACTTTATCTTTTTTGTTTTTAGTTTATTTTGAGAGTGTTGTAAAAGAGAAGAGATTCAAAGGAACTTCAAGATTTTGGTGGAGGATTTGAATAAGTTTTTATCTTTT